>NW_027185876.1:16406181-16420859 GCF_028583685.1 Petaurus breviceps papuanus
AAGGAAGGAAGGAAGGAAGGAAGGAAGGAAGGAAGGAAGGAAGGAAGAAAGGAAGGAAGGAAGAAAGGAAGAAAGGAAAGTTTATTCAGCACTTAATATTTGCAAAGCCTGGTACTAAGCGTTGGTGATACAAATAGAAAAGAAGACATTCTCTGCTCTCAGCTCACATTTTAATGGGATAGAAAACAGATATAAATGGTTTCAGCTTCAAGTCATATGGCTAAGTCATATGGTCTTTAGGTTGCACTGGTAAAGCAGATGGTAATATATTTTTCTTACATGTCATGTCCATTGATTAAACTATATCCATTTCTGATATTGAACCATTTAACAGCATCAAGGATGTTGGTGGGAATGATTCTGTTTTTTTCAGTGTTCAGAATGTATTACATTCCATTAAATGGTGCAGCAGAATCTCCTGAAGCAAGTTGCATATCCACAAGGATTGGTTCTCACAGGGATAGCTGCAGAGTCTAGATGGTATGCAGGATTGATATCTAGGGTGTATTGCCACTCCCTAGGCTCTGGGCTTACCTGCAAATTGGTAGTAGTTACTATTGCTGTTGGTAACAAGGAAGGTGCTCCCCTCTCCCCCATCAACGTGGTCCTCCTTTTTAATAGTACAGATTAAAACCTCACCATGCTTTCTTATCTTGTGCAACTCACACCCAAGTTCTCTATAATCTACGGGTCCACTCACTATGCTTAGAGCCATCTTCTAGGTGACTTGATATGAAATGTGCCAGTGTAGTACATAGGCTGTCCTTCATGTTAGCTACCATGCTATATGACCATCCCATTTCCCTTTTTTTTTGGTTATATATCTCCCCAATGATATATTTTCTACTACTTTTATATGCAATTTTTCATTGGTTCTATGTTGTAATCTATTTATGCTTACTAGGCATATCTCCATGCCCTTCTGATGACCCACAAGTTTGATTCCACAGATATTGTGTTATTCTATGACTCTTATCCATATAGTATCATCAGATGAATATTGGAGTTAAAAAAGATGATTTTGTTCTTTGTTGTTATTGTTTCAGGGAGAAACTTGGAGTCATTAAAAGCTCAGTGTACTTTCCCAAATGCAATTCTGGCCCACCATTCTTCTGTTATACAATTTTAATCTGTGAGAGAGCTAAGTATATTTTTATAGGAATGTTGTGTGCATGTGTGTGTGTGTGTGTGTGTGTGTGTTTAGAAGCTCAGACATACTGACATTTGTAGAGATGGTGGGAACTATGAGAAGGGAGTTGGCTGGGGTTAAGAAGTGTGGGTAGGATCTCTGCAAACAGTGTAGACAAGATTGCCTCCCTCCCAACCCCCTCCCTCCCCTGCCCCTGGCTCCCAACTATTTGCATGGCTGGCCTGACATGCGTTCAGGATGAAATGAGAATTCAGCTATAGAAACAGAAGCTTGGGAAGATTGAGTTCCTTTTCCCAGGAACATAGGTGCTTTGCATATATTATCTGACTCAAGGGTAGCCAATCTTCCACCCAAAAGCCATGGGCATGTTTTTAGAACTCCAGGAGGTGGCCTGGGCTGAAAGTGAGTCAAACAATAATAACAAAGTGAAAAATTAAATTGAATTAAAGAGACAACACAAAAATTACAAATGAATGAATACGTCAATGATTTACGATTTCACTCAGTGTAACGGAAACTTTGATGGACACATGACTTCACTGGTACTCCCTCCACTGGTACAAATTTCAATTCCTTCATACCAACTTATCCTGTGTGATTCTTCCTCATGTCTTTCCATGAATCCCCAATAATATTTCAAAAAATCCTTGTAGAGCATAAAGCTGGAATTTAGCTGTTATTAATTCATTTGATCACTAGCTTTCACTAGCTCCATCCCTTTTACAGGTGTTTAGCATTGAGTACCTATAAAGAGAGTCTCATGCAAATACTTTTTGAAGCTTAGGTTATGCAACTCTAGAAGGTAAATAGCAAGGCAAAATTTTCTTCATTTTAGAGACAAGGAAATTGACTTTCCAAGATGGAGGACCAGATTTAAACTGGGAGTAATGATAACTTTTTTTTTTTCAATAAGAATAGTAGGAACATTCCCAGAGGACCTCACGTGCCCAGGCACCCTCAGGGTTAATGGAAATTAAGAGGCCAGATTGATTCCCCTCCCTCTCAAGCTAGGGAACTTTATTTTTGTAACTGAGTAGGCTTGTGAAAAGCAAAACAGCAGTTTCTTCCTTTGTAACCACTCTACTCTGGAGTCTGGTCTCACTGTTCATGACCCTCTGTGAAAAATGCCTGATTCCTGAGATCACATGGGGAAAGGCAACTAAGCCCCTCCATAATATTCAAAAAAGAAAATGGTAGAGGAATACAGAGATTCATGAACGTTTAGAGTCATTTAAAGATCATCTGGTTCAATTATGTGTTTTCCAGGGGAAGAATTGCCCTAAATACCAAGAAAATTAAGTGACATATACAAGATGCCATAGTTAGTAAGGTGAAAAACTGGGATTCAGACCAAGTCTCTGAATTCTTTGCCCAGAGCTCTTTCTATAGAAATATCCCATTTTGTTATCCTCTGTGAAATACTCCTGATCACTTTTACTTCTCAAATATAAGTTCAAGTATAAACCCATATGTAAAACAATATAATGACGAGGCTATTTTTTATTTAAAAAGTTATAATATTTTTTTAAAAAGCTTTTAAAAAGTGTGATATCATAAGTCTTTTTTGTTTTCTGTTTTTTTTTTAAACAACATCACAAACTATTGTTTCCCTGTCCCTAAAATGAAATGCAAACTCCTCCATTTGGCATTTGAAGTCTTCTGTAATCTGGCTCCAGGCTATCTTTCCAGATTTATTTCACATTACTCTCCTCATACTCAGAGTTCTAGCCAAATTGGGGCCGCCTTGCCTTTCTATGTCAAGATCTTTTTGGATCCTGACTGTGTTAGTCAAACCTCCCAGCTTCGTGTCATTTGCACATTTGATGAATATGACGTCTATGTCTTTATCCAAGTCATTGATGAAAATATTAAAGAACACGTACTCCTGGGGTCCTTCAATGGAGATGTCAACATCGACACTGAGCCATCAACAGTCGCTCTTTGATTCCTGCCTACTTTCTTCATCCATCTAATTGTGTTTTGTCTAGTTCACATCTCTTCCTCTTTTCTGCCAGAATATTATGAAATATAAATTTTTGGACCACACTTAGGATTCTGTTAAATGTAGGGAACTCCTAGTAAGTCATTTTCTCTACTGGTTGAGATCAGCAACAGTTTAGAGTCTTGGACTATTGTCTTCAGCATGGAGAAATTAAATCACTTGACTAGGATTACACATCTAGAATCTGAGGTAAGGTTCAAATTCAGGCCTTCCTGGTTTCAAACCCAATGTTCTATTCACTATGTCATATTGCATCTCCCTAAATCAATTATAGTAATGGAGTTGAAAGTAGGATTCATAACCCATTCTTCAATTTATCTTTTCTTTCTTGGTACTGCACATCACAGGTGGGGCAAGTGCCAAGAAAGGAGGTGTTTTCAGGATTGGAGTACAAGAGAGGCATGGTGGGGGGGGGAATATTAATACCTATGAGGAAAAAAATATATAGTATTCAAGACTAACTATCTGACAAGTTTGAGCCAAAGGCATGTTCACTGCTTCCCATTCTGGCCTCAGTCCCATCTAGATTTCAATCTGGGCATATCTCTCATCTACTGCAGGTATTGGCCAAGGCTGGAACTGTTCCTAGGTTCTGCAAAGAGTTTGGGCAGAGGGGCAGGAAGGACAGGAGATGATTATGGGAGTTCAAGCTCAGAGGGCAAAAAAGGTCACTGTTAATCTTCAGCTCCTGAGGAAAGTTTAAAAGAACAGGGGCTGCATTTCCTCAAACACATTTCTGCCTCAAATAAATGTTTCTGGATATGCTCCAACTAAACTCCATAAGCTGATGGAGAATCTCTTCACAGACTAGTTAACTTAACTTTTCCAGAATTAAAATCTTAATTCTCTCTCATTTCTGAATGTGATGAAATGAGACTAGACCCTTGTTTCCTCACTTCTGGGGTTGTCTGATTCCAGGTGTCCTGAGAGAACCCTAGAATCAAGGAGACTCCCTACCTAGTTCTGATTATCACTCTAGGACAGAAGCATCAAACACATGGTCCCCAACATTCCCAGGTATGGCCTGAACCTGATTAAAATGTAATCAGGAAAACATAAATAAAAATAAGATCCAACAAAAATAAATAATATTAAAATTTTTAATTAAGTCAATATGTGACCCTGAAGGATCCTTGATGGATGGATGGATGTGTTCCTAGTTTCTATTTGTTTGCCTTCACTGCTATAGAAGGTAATAATGAGTACTCAGATTTAAACATTTGTTTTTAAGGACGACAAAACATCTTCCTCACGATGACCCTTTAAGATCGGTAGTATTATTACCCTCATTTTGCAGTTGAGGAAATTGAGATTCAGAGAGGTTAAGCAAATTACCCAACATAACCTAGTCAATAAAAATATGAAGCTGGCATCAAACTCATACTGTCTGATGCCAGGTTCAATTCTCACTCTGCTCTGACATATTCTGCCTTAAACGTCCTTTGGTCTCTCATAAACAGAAGCAAAGGGAAGAGTCCAAATTTTCTCAGTTCTCACCCAGATAGAGCAGAAATAGGATTATAGGAAGAGGGGAACATGGAGAACATAACTGGTTAATGACCAAATACCTACAGCAACCAGTAGTACCGGCAGCAGCATCACCAGCAGTAACAGCAGCAACATGTCCACAGTCACCACCATTATCCTCATTATTGTCATTTTCATTGTCATTACCAACTCCACTAACTTCATCAATACTATCATGGTCGTCATCACTACCATTGTCATCAATAACCATTAAGAATGAATGAAGAATTTATTAAACACTTACTATGTACAAAGCAGTGTGATGCAGATACTGGGGATGCAAATAGAAAAGTAAAACAACTGTTGCTCTCAAGGAGTCCATTAATGGGTGAACAATCCATACAAAAGTTTCAACTGCAAGTGAAATGGAAAGGTACTGGGGTCCTGAGGGTGCAATGGCAAAACAAGTAATTTCTCTTTTTTAATGTTATTTCCTCTGAAAAAAATAACATCAGTTTCTGACGTGGAAACATTTGATTTTACCAAGGGTTTGGGGGGCAAGGATTTTCTTTCCTAGATCTTCAGTAGTTGTGGGTGCAGCACCTGTAGGAGAGTCTACATCTCCCCAGGAGCTGCTTCCAGCATGCTGGCTGATGGTACAGAACTGGAAGTAGGGCTACTCTCCAGGCTGTCATGTTCAGAGTCCTGAGCTTTTTCTACCAGGTTTTGGAGAAGATAGGGGTTGAGGTTCTGGTAGTTTGACTTCCCTGGCACATGCTTCTTCCTGTCTATTTCTCGGGGTGCCTCACTACTCCAGATAGTTTGGCTTTGCTGACCTGTTTATGGCACTTGTTTGGCAGTTGGTGGATATGACAGCCTTCTCTACAGCAGTTGCTTCTCCAAACTGATGACTTTGAGGACTGGGCTGGAAGCATGAGCAATGGCCTAGGGACTCCAGTGCCTATCTGCTGGTGTTACTGATGGGGATGAAGCTGGTAGAACACCTCTCTACAATGAATTTTTCCTTTCAATGATGGCTACAGGGGCTAGGTTGGGTTTTGGTTTGTTTTTTTAGGGAAGCATTGTCATTCCTAAGGCTCTTGGGTTCAGGGTTCTGGGTTATCTTTATCAGAGTCTAGAGGAGCTAGTGGTCAAAGTGGTGGCAGTTTGCTTCCTTGCATGTGCTGAGTCTTTTCTCCCATGGTACCTTGCTGCTTCAGCTAGACTGGCTTGCCTAGCAGGTGAATGAGTTAGCTGTCAGTTGCTAGTCCTGATTGTTACCAACACCACCACTATCATCATAACTTTGATTATCACTACCTTGAGCACCATCACCATTCTTACTTACACACTAATTCTTTGTCATCATCACTTCTACCATTACAGTCAATCAGTACTATCAACACCATCACCGCAATCATCATTTTTATTACTGGTGTTCCTATCATTACCATCCGACCAGCAACTATTTACTGAGTTATTGCTGTTTACAGTCCAGTGTGCTAAGAACTAGTCCATGAAGCAAGAGTCCTAGACACTCTGGGGAGCAACATATTTCAAGCTCTGCTGGATGCTAGTCTACCTAGCATTTGCACTATAGCCAAAAATTCATCCTAAACAGGTGCAGAGTCTTTTTTCATTCTAGCCTAGTCTTTATTTAACATCACTAAGCAATTGGCAAGAAACATGTGGCTGAACTGCCTATTATACCAGGAGCTTCTGGTAGAGTTCTTGGCTTGGTCCCAGCTGTGGGAAGAGAAGGAAGAGACCTGAGTGTATTAAATGCATTACAGCTGCCTCCCGTCTCTGTGAAAAACTACTCCCATGGCTCTGAGGGTAAAAACCATCCCAGGGGTTCAGAAATAACTTAATCTGCAGCATCATTGTAAGTCTGAGATGGGCTTTGCAACAGATCTACCAAAAGCCTCTAGCGATTGTATCCTACCTTCCCTCACTACACCCATGATACTAAAAGAAAACAATAAGAAACACCATGTCGATTTTCTCAGATTCACGGGAAACAGTGGACTCCCCAATTTTTAAGTGAATTTATTTCACAGAACATAATATTGATTAAGTACAATGATAATTCTATATTTCCTTTGAAAAAAAACGAGGAGCCTCAAATTGAACCTTACAGGTCCAGCTGGAATGTGTTGAATGTTAGGTGGTGCCATCTATTGGCGAAGAATTAAGTTGCAATCCAGCTCTATTAGACATTGTAAATAGATGCAAGAAAGACAAAGCCTTAGTTCCAGGATCATCCCTTGTATATTCTTGGCTCAATTATGAATTATAATCTCTTTTCCACACCAAGTTTACATATTTCTCACTTTTATAATGCAACTCAGTAAGGGGGGAAAACCCCCCAGAATTATTTATGTATAATATGTTGTTAATACATCTTTTTTTTAAACAGCTGCTCTGTAAAATGAGACATACCATATATATATATATATATATATATATATATTTATATATGTGTGTGTGTGTGTGTGTGCACATGTACATATAATTTTTTTCTTTTAATCCTGGATCTTTAGCTTCTAAGCAGTTGCTAACTATAATCAAGTGGGACTTCAATGGTTCTTGTGCAGCAGCAATCTATTACTATGTTTGACAGTAAGAGTTGGATGGTAGAGAGAAAGATTGTAAGCCCCATGAGGTCAGAGACTAAGTCTTACCTAAAATCTATTTCTCCAGCAACAAACAGGTCTCTCTAACTAGCAAATATTCATTGTTGATAGTAGTTCTTAATTTCACAGGGACTGAAAATTAAGCCCCAGACTGGGCTGAGATTCATTCACTTTGAAAAGATGACCCCCTCAATCCCCTGCCTTCTGGGTACATCTTCCCCCCTCCTGTCTTCTAGTATTCCCCTCCCCCCTCCTTTTCCTCTTAATGCTTCCAGGAATAATGAGGCCCATAAGCTTTGGTCAGATAATGCTTTTATAATGTAAAGGAGGAAAACGAAGCCAAGTGGATTTGTGCCTCTCTCTAATGAAAAGTTGGCCTTGTCTGGTTTTATCAGACTAATGAAGCCCCCGCCCTATTCTCTGGCCCAGTGAGAGCTTCACAATGGGGGCAGTGAGCTCTCTCCACCATAGCTCTCCACAGATGCTATCTGCCTGGGTCTCTTTGCAGAAAAGTTCATTTTAAAGGGATCCTGGTTTGATTAAGGCTTTGTGAGCTTCCCAGACTCATTACAAATCAATGGAGATGAACTGAGTGCTTAATACTCAAAAGCCAGGATAATAAAAGCTGACTTATTACAAGTTATGGGCTTGGGACTCTCCTGGGTGTTTGGGTTACATTCCGTTTGGGGTTTTATTTTAGCTTTCTTATTCCCTATGTATCCCAACCCCTACTCCTATCCATTTTTAATGTCAATATCTAAGACAAATAGCAAAAGAATAGTCCTCAAGAGTTTATCCAAATCATAGCCCCCAGAGAACATTATTTCATGCCAGGTGGTAGCTAGAAGGGCTTAGAATTAATTTTGGTCCACTTCAACAAACATTGATTAAAACACCTACTATGTGCAGGTTGTCATGTCTTCTGTCAGACTAACCAAACATTTATTTTTGTTTTTACAAACTGTAAAATTCTGTATCATTAAAGAAATTCTTTACTTAACTTCTTTGAACTTTTAAAAAATATTTTGATATCTATATTTCAATACTGCTTGTCTTTGCAATCCTATGTATGTCATGCATTTAAAAATCTTCTGCTTAACCTCAATTGCTCTGCCTTCCCCCCTCCAAAAAAGAAAAATTCTGAGGCGGCTGTTGTCAAAAGGGTCCAGGACACACAAAAGGTCAAGAGCTCCTACTTTAAAGTAATACCTTCCTGCTGATGAGTGTGAAATTCAGATGAATGACTCTAAGGAATATCACAGAGAAAAAATGGTTATGCAAACAGAACTCACCTCTAATCAATTTGGCAGATCCAACTGTCTCCTACTCATGATTCCTTTCTCCTTTAAGAGTTTATTTCTCCTGTGTTTTGAAAATAGGGCATCAAATCTGAGGGCTTTTCCATCTGTAAACAAAGAAGTGACCATGTTCTCTATTCACCATAAAATATTTCCTCCCCATGAGATCTCTAACATACCAGCTCACTGATGCTTGTTCTGGGTTACTTAGTTCCAAAGAAGAAGCAAACTTAACAGAGACACCAAAAACCTGAGCCTTTATTCTGTACTTTTAAACTCACACAAGTGAAGTTCTTGAGAGAGGGAGAAGAGAATAGGGAGAAGGGCAAAGGAAGAAGAAGCCAGGATATGTTCAGATTACAGGCATTGAGAGAGAAGACTGGAGTCAGAACAGTCAGAGAGCTACAGGTGATATCTAAAACTAAGAAGAATATTGGGCTACTGCAGAAGGAAGGAAGGGATCCTGGGAGACAGACCCCTGCCATGACCTAAAACCCAAGTTCTCACCACTTCTCTCTTTGTGGTGTGAGCACTTCTGGGTGCTTACACAACAGGGTAGCTCATGGATGACAAAGGAGAAGCATTCTCTCAGATAGGTCAGATTGGTTTCCCGCCTATGATGTGTCCACCTCATTACTTGGGGTATGAACATTTCTAGCCCTATATGAAGATGTTCTAGAAAAGAGGCCAGGCAGTGGTGAGAGACTAGAGGATAGGGGTAAAGTCAAGACAGTCTACTCCAAGAAAGACTAGTTTCTCCTCCCAATTTTTGAGACTACCATTTTCTTCCTGGTAAAGTCATAATTTTCTGACTTCTTCACCAGAACCTCCTGGAAGGATTTATCAAGGGGTATATACTATGACTGATCTTTTCCAATATCCCTCTAAAGATACCCCCAGCTGTGCGTTTGATTGGCTTGACCCCAATGATCTCTTTGGGTTCCAGTTTCACAAAGAGTACTCCACTATTGTACTCTTCCTTCCTGTTGGCAGTGTCCATCTGTATTGTCCATGAGTGAGTGTGGTTCAGGGGGTAGAATTTTCAACTTGGAATCAGGTGACTTGGGTTTGAATCTTGCCTCACACACTTACGAGCTGTATGACCGTGTCATTTAACATTTCTGAGCCCAATTACTTCATTTATAAAATGGAATGAATAATACTCACATGACTTTCCTGAAAGTCTGTGTTCTGAGGAAAATTATTGTTTGGGTTATTTAGGTCTCTTTCTTTGTCTCTCCCAAACTCTGGTGAAGGAAAGGATTCATCAACCAATTCCCAATAAAGTCTAACTGATTGATAAAGTGAACATATTGTCATTCCTAGTTATATTCACATTTTAGCAAGGGACAAAGACTTAGTGGGAGGGGAAGAGAGCTCTCACTGTGATATTTAGAGCTGTGTGACGTTATTAAGCCATAGGCTCCTAAATATCACTCTAGGCAATATTGTATTCTGCCTCTAGGTAAGGCCTCTTATAATTCCAAGCCTTCCCATAATGTGATATACCTTCTTCTTGGATCCACATTTTTAGCATCACTCTCATCACCTGGTACAACTAAACAGAAAGTAGGAGTGGACTCAGCCAACATTTTAAAATCTAGTTCCCTTAGGGAAAACTTGATTATTTAAATTTTTTACTTACCAACTCACCACATATACATACATACACACATGCACATATATAAATGTACATACACATATGTGCATATATGGGAGAGGGGATATAGAGACAGAAAAAAGAGAGGGAGACAAAGAGAGAAGAGAGGAAGGGGGAGGGGAGAAGGGAAAAAGAAAAAGAGAGAGAGATTTTTTTTCCTTTTACACTCAGAGCTGGAGATCTTTCCTGCAGGTTACACATAAAAAACTATTTTCTGACAAGACATGTTTTTAGACACTGTAACATGAGTGACTGACTGCCAACAGCTTCAAAGTCTCCTTCTCCAAGGGCCTTTTCTTATATATCAGTGATGGCCCTGCCAGACAGAAGGAGACTGGACTAGGTAACCTCTTACAGACTCATAAAGTTCAATTATATGATCCTGCAAGTTTCAAAGGGACTGTCTCATAAAATAATGGCACTAATAATTTTTCTTTATGCTAAGAAATACTTACTATCATGGGCACATAAGGAAACCAACCTCTCCCTTCTTATAGCCTCGCTTTTCACTAGGCTTATAATGGGGCCAGGGTCAACTCTCCATCAGATGATGTGACTCTATTTTGTACAATTTAGAAGTATCCTCATTTTTTTCCAGCACCATTATTCTCTATCCCCTTTCCCAGTAGCTAGAAATTCTGATACCTTGGGATAAGTCTTTGAAAACTCTCTGGGAGGGGTACCAATTGGCCACTATCGTTCACAGTTCTGTCCAAGAATAATATCAGACAACAGCAGGCATTCCATCAGGCAGTGCTACCCATAACTAGGGTGGTGACTGCCTTCGGAACAAACATAGCGTTTACTTTCCCTAGTATGGAGGAAGTCTAAGCTTCCCTGAGTGGCTTTGTGAGCTCCCTTAGGTTCCTAGGGAGCCCGTTAGTATGTGTTCCCTTGGAGAGTGGCAGTTGAAAGCTGTTACTGTTCCTTTCTGATCAATACTACTGAAATAGTTGTCGCAGGGAAATGGGAAGACAGTATTAAGGAAAGGAAACTCATAGGTAATGTAAAGAAAGATTTTATTCTTGTTTGTTTTGCTTATGTTATCATACATAGATTGAGGCACTCATTCTGAAGCCAGTAACCCCCCATCTCCTATCACTAGACACTTAACTATAGTCTAAGGGAATATGGCCTAATACCTTAGTAGGTATTGAATATGAGGGTGTCAGAAAGTTCGATCATATGAGAAGCTATAGCATTTCTGGAGAAATCAGGTCAGATCCAGGGTTATCGTTAAAGGCACTGATTTTGAAAAGGTAGTATTAGGGTACCTGGGCACTTGGAATGTAGGGTCAAAAAGGAGGTGAAAGCTATGGAAAGGACGACAGAAACATTGAACGCAAATTCCACGAACTTCAATTTGATTTAATTCAGCAATATTCATTCTATGTAACCTGGGGATCAGCGCCTTCTTGAATTGTGATTATATAAAATGCTTCCAATATTAGGGGCTAACTCTATCCAAAAAGATGACCATCTCTTTGGACTGTATTGCCCTTATACAGCACTCTGGAAAATCTCAAATTGTTGCTTTTTTCTAGAATTCCATGATCATGGGAGAAAAGGTCCCATAAATCATGAATACACATTCATAGCAAATGAGGAAAATATTACATTCAGGAAATCCTTTATTTTGCCCCACAGAAAGCACAGAAAATGTAAAGGACTCAGGATTCCATAAACAGATGTAAAAGGATTCACTATAGCCTGTTGTTAATCATTAACACAATTCTCCTCCCTTTTTGGTGGGTCTCACTTTCTTTTTTTTATAAAATCAATTTTATTTTGGTGTTTGTTAAATGTAGAATTTTATATATCTATATGTTATTTTTGGTGGAAAATCATACATATATATGTTATTGTTGGTGAAAAATCCTACTAACCACAATTCTCAATATATATTAATATTTTCTTATATATATTATAAATCCTTTTTTTTTTTTTTTTTGCTTTTTGGAGGGCAATTGGGGTTGAGTGTCTTGCCCAAGGTCACATGGCTAGTTTTTGTGTTAAGTGTCTGAGGACGGATTTGAACTGAGGTCTTCCTGACTCCAGGGCCAGTGCTCTGCTCACTGCACCTCCTAGCCATCCTATATTATATATTCTTATTAAAACAGAAATAATCTTTACTCTCACTAAGTCTAATGAACTTGCTGCCCTTCTTTGGTTAAGCTTCCAGCTTCTCCAGCCTCATCTCTGCACTATGGGAACCTACTCCTATCGTCTGTCTCTGTCCAGATGACATTTTTGTTTTCCCTTTGTTTCTCCTTCTTTGTGTGTGTAGGTATATATGTATATGTATATGTATATATATATATATATATATATATATATATGTATACCTACATACACACTCACACTTATATGCCCTTCCCTTCACCATCCAAATTCTTTCATCACAGCCCATAGACTTTTTTTCTTAGCTTTCTCTGAAAAGCTAACCTTAAATAAGTCACATAGTTAAACTCTGCTTCTCCCATAATGCCCTGAGGGAGAAGAGAGTTTCCTCTGGACCACACAAAGTTAGCCAGTCTCAGAAGGCAGGACCTGGTGGTAATAAAACCTGGTTCTGGGAGGTGCTCTGTGGGCACGCAGAGCAAGGTGTTGCAAGAGAATTTTCTCAATTGTATCCATGGGTCCATCTCAGGCCTTAGTATATTAGCCCCAGGGTTCAGTATAGTAAGGATCAAAGTTCAAAGTAGACATAGTGATTGGGACTTGTTTTAAATGTCTCTTCTGTCGCATGACACCAGATGTTAGTTTGCTCACTGGGACATTACAGTTGGGATATACTTAAAGCTGTATAAAAGACTGTTTCAAAGTAAGGGAGGTGGTTGAGGATGGTGTTTTTTGGGGGGGGGGGGGGGAAGAGGCTATAGATTCAGCTTAAGAAATTTGATTTATGTGGAGCCAAAAAATGGAAGGTAGAAAAGTCAGTTTTGAGCTCCATGAAGTCACGCCCACAACAGAGGATATGGCTTGCAAACACAGTAAAACACTCTGGACAGCTGGGGCCAAAGAACCCTTCACAAATATATTAAAGAAGAAAGGCACACTTGAGGGAAAGTACTCTGAATAATAAATCAGAAAAAGGATGATAATCATGACTGCTCTAAAGTAGATGGGTTACTGAACTGATACACAAGGAAATAGACATTAGTAGCAAAACTAAAGAAGAGGTGGGGTCATTAGGAATGGAGGAAAATGAATAATTTGCCAATGTGAGATAATCATTGATGGAAAGCCTGCTGGAAAATATTTGAAAATTCAGAAATCTGAGTCAGTGGCCTGGGAAGAAGTGTTTCACTGAGGCTAAGGACGCTGCTATTCTTCTCTCTATGAGAAAGGCTACCTCCAATCCCTATTAAAACAAGAGGAAAATATCTGTAAATGTCATAAGAGGAGCTATGGAACTAGAAAGAAAAAAACAATCTTGGAGGAGAGAGGGAGGGAGACTACACAGAACAATTTCAGCTAAATGAGCTTTCTTGGTTTTTCTGATGGAATTCTAAAATGATTGCATGCTGAAAATGGAGTAGGTGCAATATGTTGGAGGTAAAACCTCAGTGAGAGTCACTCAGGTGCATAATGGGAAAAAAAATAGACACACATATTGGTGGCATGTACAAAGTCTCCCTGAACCTTATGGACCCGCAACTTAGTGAGCTTTCCTATCTTTTAAAACATGTAGCATTCTAAAACTCCACTTCCAACATTACCAAGCATGCTGTGACCAAGCCCCTGAAAGACCTTTACTTAAACCCCACATTGAAGCAAAAGTAGATTTGCAATCCACATTTCATAGGTTAAGAAAGCAAGAGATGGCAGGGGGTAATTTACCAACAAGCTACACTCTAAAGGTAGATAAGATCTGCCCAACAATTCAATTTGATTTGGTTCAATTCAAACTTTTTTTTCAAGTTCCTATAGTGTAGAAGACATCCTGATCAAGACCGTCCTCTCCCCCATCTGTAGCAGCATGCACCCCAGCATCCCCAGGGTTTGCTGCTAATACAGGTTCTGGGATCTGCTTTGATAAAGGAAAGCAACTCAAAATGGGTTAACAAGCTTACTTTAATCAGTCATAGATGTATCATTTACCTAGTTCAGGGGAAAGAGGTCATTGTAGGAAATGGTCGGAAATCTCAGCAATCACCAATTCAATAAGCATTTATTAACTGCCTACTCTGTGCAAAACAGTAGGCTAGGCACTGAGCATAAAAAGAAAAAATTTATCTTTTTGAAGTTTACACATTCAGCTTTCATCTTAAACTAAAAAGGGAGCAATTAAAACAAAAGAAAAATGAGCCAGAGCTTTCATAATTTATTTTATAAACTGTTCTCTTTAAATGCATCAATGGAACACCAAATGTGAACTCTTAACATCTCTCTTCTCTTCATCCTTCCCTCCCTCCCTTCCTCTCATCTTCCCTTCCTTCTTCCTTCCTTCCTTTCTTTCTTT
>NW_027185876.1:16421259-16431356 GCF_028583685.1 Petaurus breviceps papuanus
CAATCTTCAAGGAGCCTGACAAAGGGAATGAAACTGAAGTGTAATTTGCAGTCCATTTGGAAGAGAGGACACTGTAGCATTGGTAATGGGGTCAGTTAGTGAATTTTTCTGATTACTCATATCTGTGTTTTATTTTGTTTGTCTTTGAATGTGCTTTGAGACACCCTGCAGCTACAGAGAAGAGTGCCATAAAAATAAATACAGCGAAACACATCTATAATGTTCTCCCATATACATCACTTGTATTTGAAATTCCCAGCATGATGCCCATGTAACTAATAACCCGTGCATGATATTTTCCTATGGGACATTCTCTCTGCAAGGTTATGCTGGAGTTTCACCATATGCATATATATGTATATGCTTATTTTAAATCCCTCTCCAAGCTCCCCTGTGTGTCTGCCTATCTCTTTCCTTTCCATCATTCTGTCTGTCTGTCGCCTGCTTTCTCTTATGCTCCCCAGTATGTTTATGCATGCAAAGAAGAGCCTGCTGGAGGAATAATGGAAGGCTTGTGATTTATCATTGCACTATAATGGGTGCCCTGCTTCCGCTGAAGGAGGTCAACCTCTCCTAGAGATACCACAGTCCCTCCTTATTAACGTACTGTTCCCACTAATGGTTCAGAGTAGGGCAGGCAGGTCTTACAAGGAAGGCATTTAAGAAAAGTGCTCCTTTAATGGAAGCTGGGGAATTTATAGGGATATTTTCAGTGCCACCCTCCCTGGAGATGGCCAAATACACATTTGCCCGAATTGATAGAGAAATCTCAGAATAAACAGAGCCATGCCCTTTAGCTAGCGTGTCCAGAAGTTAAGAAGGGCAGAGAGGAGAAGAGAGAAGAGTTTGATACAGAGACTCCATATTCCCCAGAGAATAGGGGGGATCCCAGGAGATTAGGAAGAAATCCCCATACCATTTTTCAAACAGGAATTACAGCACAGTCAGGTAGATGAATATGGTATAAGGAGGCCCTAGGTTTGAATACTGCCTTAGACACCTACTGTCTGTGTGATCCTAGATATGCCCTTTATCCTTTATAAATTTGTTTCCCCATCTGAAAATAGGGATAATAAGAGCCTTTACCTCATAAATCCTGAGATCAAATGAGAATGCATATGTTTGTCTAGATATAGACTACACATCTACATGCAAGTATACATAATTTACAATGTACATGTTATATATTATATAATAAATATATTATAACAATAAATATGCAATATATACATACACAGGTATATACACACACCTACACACATACCTATATGTATGTGTACGTATATATATATATGTAGTTTTGCAAACTGTAAAGTGCTACATATGTGAAGCCTTTGATTCCTATAATGGTGCAACCATTCAGACAACTTCTGCCTTTTTCAAAAGCAACAGCAACTTCTCTGTCAAGGATACTATAAGGTCTAAAAAGTTCTTTTCATTCAATAGTCCTCAGACCTAAGTAGTACAACTATTATTATATCTCTTTTTACAAGTGAGGAAACTAAGGCCCAGAGGGGTGAAAATGTCTGGCCCTGGCTCACACAACTCCTAATTCAGGACTGGAACTCAAACCTAGGTCTTTGGATTCTAAAGATCAGGGCTATTTCTGTCACCACCCACAGCCTTCCCATAATTTAAATTCATCCTATTTATTCCCTTCCTATAAAGATACACATTATAACTCTAAGTGGTGTGAAATTTCACACAGGGATGTTGTGATTTGACATGATTTATTACCATTTTTCAGATGGGGGTAAAGAGGCAGATACTTGCCAAGGTCACAAAAACAACTGTGACTTGTGTGGATAGGCAGTCAACAGATTGACCATTTTTAATCCTTTCCCCCCCAGCAGTCTTAAATGATTCAATCAATCAGATCAGCCATGCTGTTATCCAAATTGGCTGCTAAGAAGGCAGAAAAAAACACTAACTCACCTAGTTTCCTATCATGAGTTTTCACTACTTTATATAGACCCCCTTCAATTTTGGTGAATGGTCTCTGTTCTTTCTGGCTCTCATGAAGAACGAAAGCTAACATGATGTAGGTAAATGGGGCTGTGACCCAGGGAGCTGACACGGGATGGGTGCTTCCTCCCCTTGTCTTTGTACTTTTTCCATGAGCCCTCTGCTGACCTATGCTATCATGGGACACAATCATGCTCAGACTATCCTCCCCTCCTCCCTTTGTGGAACTCTCATGTATCTTGGCAGCCTGCGACCCCTTTAATATCAACAAGGCAAGGGTGAGACTACTCCAGGGGTGGAGAACCTGAGGCCTCAAAGCCACATGTGGCCTTCTAGGTGCTTGGGTGTGGCATTTTGGCTGAGTCCAAGTTTTACAGAACAAATCCTTTTATTCAGGGCATTTGTTCTGTCAAGTCTGGATTCAGTCAAAGAGCTGCATTGAGGACCTAGAAGGCCACATGTGGCCTTGAGGTCACAGGTTCCCTACTCTGCAACTTCTTCCTATATCATGAAACTCCACATACGATAGGAATGAATACCCTTTGTACTACCATATTGCCTCATCTTCTACCTCCCTAAATTGCCCAGTGGTTTTTACCATTGGTAAAAACATTTTTATCTATACACATATACACACAAATACATATGTATTTGTACATATGCATATATATGTGTATATATCATTATAATATTTTCGATGACACTTTTTTCATTTTTTGCTTTTTGGAGGGCAGTTGGGGTTAAGTGACTTGCACGGCTAGTTTTTGTGTTAAGTGGCTGAGGCCTGATTTGAACTCAAGTGCTCCTGACTCCAGGGCCGGTGCTCTATTCACTGCGCCACCTAGCCGCCCCAAAAATGTCTTTTTTTTTTTCAAGCAATTGGGTTTAAGTAACTTGCTCAATGTTACACAGCCAGTTATTTCTGGGTGTGGTACTAAGTATCAGAGCCTGGATTTGATCCCAGGTCATCCTGACTCTGGGGCTAGTGCTCTTACTCACTGCGCCTCCTGGCCGCCCCTTCGATGACACTTTTAAAAGAAAGAACAGACCTATGAGAAAAATTCTGTATAGGTTTATGAAATGTGTGTTATATTCTACTTCCCATATTTCTTAATCTTCCCTCAAAATGTCTCAGCTACTCATAAAGCTGGAAGGGTAATATCTGCCTTCCCCATCATATAATCATCATCAACAATAACACCAAATCTTTGGAGAAACTTTCCTTATACATACAAGAAAACAGAAATAATTCTCAGTGCACTTAAATTTATTTTATCCCATCACCCTCCAAATTCTTCTTAGTCCTTTTGCCTGACATCTTTTGGGTTGCTTGGGAGTATGCAAAGTGCTGTGTTCATAGTTACTTCAATACAGTAGTAGTATCATTCCCTCTGCCCTACCCAAGGCCAGGGTCAGCATCAAACTTGGCATCTGTCGAGGGATGTAATTGAACTGGTGTAACTTGACCCCATTCACATTTAAAGAGCTAGAGTATGAGAGAAAAGAGGCAGCAAAAGAAAATATTACAAATAATAATGGATCAGAATGAACAAATGAGTTGTGAAACTGAAAAGCCCATATGTGGGAGGTGGTGTACATAGAACAAGAACAAGGGTCAAGAGAATACTGCTAGTAAAAGACTAATTTTAGATAGTATTAGTAATAGCTCAATAGTAATAGTAATTTAGTTAGTAATAGTTCAATATTGGGTTAGCGGGATAACCATTCTAGCAATCTTATTTGGCGCACCCAAGTAATCTGGACTGTGTCTAAAAGTTTGTGTATGGACACATGAGGTTATCTGTCTAGTCTCATGAGAAGTTAACTCTACCCTCTAATCTCTTCTTAAGTCTTTTCAGCTAGAGGATCCCACCTACCCCACCCACCCCAACTCTATCCCATAAAAGTACTGTCTTAATTGTTCTCCAAGTCAATGATAGTATATCTATTTGACACAAGAGAGAGGATCTCAAAGTATAATCTGAGCACCATTTGTGGTCCAAGGTCCACTTTTAATCTACGGATTGGTCTCATATAATTGCACATTGCATGATAACAGCTACATTCTCATTTCTAAGTGAATTAGTATATTTCCCTCCATCCTATCCTGCCCGTCATTTATTCTGTTTTCTCCTTTGACCCTGTCCTTTTTCAAAAGTCTTTGCTTCTGACTGCCCTCTCCACTAATCTGCCCTCTCTTCTATCAATTCCCCCCCCACCCCCCCCATTCCCTTACCACCTACTTCCCTGTAGGGTCAGATATTCAATTGAGTGTATATGTTATTCCTTCCTTAAACCAAACTCAATGAAAGTAAGGTTGACTCATTCCCTTTCACATCCTTGGTCTTCCCCTCCATTGTAACAGCTTTCTCTTGCCTCTTCTGTGTGAGATAATTTATCCTATTTTATCTCTCCCTTTCTCCTAATATATTCCTCTCTCACCTCGTATTTTTATTTTTTAGATATTGTCTTTTCATAGTCAACTCACCCTTTGCCCTCTGTCTATGTATATATATATATATATATATATACACACATACACACATATACATACACACACACACATATATACATACACACATATACATATATGTACACACGTACACTCCTTATGATTTCTCTTTCCTGTTTAACATTTTATGCTTCTCCTAATTCTTGTATTCCAAAGTCAAATTTTCTGTTCAGCTCTGGTCTTTTCATCAAGGATGCTTGAAAATCATCTTTTTCAATCACTGTCCATATTTTCCCCTAAAGTATTATACTCAGTTTTGCTGGTAGGTGATTCTTGGTTATAATCTTAGCTCCTTTGACCTCTGGAATATCATAGTCCAAGCCCTGCGATCCCTTAACGTAGAAGCTGCTAGATTTTGCATTATCCTGATTGGGTGTCCACAATACTCAAATTATTTCCTCCTGATTGCTAGTAATATTTTCTCCTTGATCTAGGAACTCTGGAATTTGGCTATAATATTCCTAGTAGTTTTCTTTGTTTTGTTTTGGTTTTTTTTTTTGGAAGGCAATTGGGGTTAAGTGATTTGCCCAAAGTCACATGGCTAGTGAGTATGTCAAATGTCTCAGGCCAGATTTTTGAACTCAGGTCCTCCTGACTTCAGGGCCAGTGCTCTATTCACTGCACCACCTAGCTGCCCCCCTAGGAGTTTTCTTTTTGGGATTTTTTCAAGAGGCGATCCATGGATTATTTCAATTTCTATTTTACCTTCTGGTTCTAGAATATCAGGGCCATTTTCCTTGATAATTTCTTGAAAGATGATGTTTAGGCTCTTTTTTTTGATCATGGTTTTCAGATAGCCTAATAATTTTAAAATTCTTTCTCCTGGATCTATTTTTAGGTCAATTGTTTTTCAAAGGAGATATTTTACATTGTCTTCTTTTTTTTATTCTTTTGGATCTGTTTTATAATATCTTGATTTTTCATGAAGTCATTAGCTTCCATTTATTCCCTTCTAATTTTGAAGGAATTATTTTGTTCAGTGAGCTTTTGGATTTCCTTTTCCATTAGGCTAATTTTGCTTTTTAAGTCATTCTCCTCATTGGTTTTTTGGACCTCTTTTGCATTTGAGTTAGTCTATTTTTTAAGGTGTTATTTTCTTCAGTATTTTTGGTGGTATCCTTTAATAAGCTGTTGACTAATTTTTCATGATTTTCTTTTATCACTCCCATTTCTCTTTCCAATTTTTCCTGTACTTCTTTTACTTGATTTTTAAAATCCTTTCTGAGCTCCTCCATGGCCTGCAATCAATTCATATTTTCCTTAGAGGCTTTTGATGTAGAAGTTTTTGACTTTGTTATCTTCTTCTGGTTCTCTGTTTTGATCTTCTTTGTCACCAAATAAAGTTTCTATGGTCTGATTTCTTTTCATGCTTGTTATGTTTGTTAATTTTCCCAGCTAATTATTTGACTTTTGAATTCTTTGAAATCTCTCTGCTTTCAGAGTAGAGAGTGCTGTGTCCCAAATTTCTGGGGTTTTGCACAGCTGTTGTCAGAGTTACTTCTAGGTACCTGCCTCAGAAGTGTGAGGAGGACTCCCTCTCCATAGCTGCCATAAACTCCACCATGCCAGCACTCCTTCTCACCCCAGGACTGCCTCTCAAGACTGCAACCCAGATCCAAGCAGGGCAAAGCAAGAGAATCTTGCCTCAGGGCCAGCAAAGAGATTCCTGCAATTGCCCTCCGATCAGTGACTTGGTTCCCCCACTATCTGTAGGCCTCAGCTCCAGAAGCAGGCACCCCTGCTGCTGCTGCTATTGCTGCCAATGCAGTAACCACCACTTCCACTGCCCTAGGGACAGGGACCTGACCAAGCTCTTCTCTCACTCAGGTCCAATAGGGTTTCCCCATTGGCTTTTTACTTTATCTTGGTGTTTGTGGGTTGAGAAGTCTGGAAATTGCTACAGCTGTCAGTGATTTAGTACCCTGAGTTCTGCTCCAGTCAGGTCTATACCACCAGTCTGTATTGGTATGGCCCAGGCAGGACTTGTGCTCTGCTCCTAGTCTGGTGCAATAGACCCTTCCTTTCAGCTTACCAGGCTGCCTTCAGCTGGGGATGTATTGAACTCTGTCGTTTTGGGGGTTCTTTGGTTCTAAATTTTTTTAGAGTCATGTTTCACAAGTATTGGAGACGAGCTTTTACTCCACCATCTTGGCTCCACTCCAACTTTCTAATTGAAGTAGGAGTTGTCATCTACAGGGATGGGGTGGAGGTAACACTGGGAGCTGGCAAAGAGAAAACATTCTAGAATGGTAATGAAGAGAACGTGATAGAGGTAGAGTCTGAGAAGAATGAAAGGGTTGAAGAGCAGCATTGCGGGCCCAGGTGAGATGGGATAGCATGAATTCATAGTGGATATATTCAACATGGCTCCAGGCAACAAGACTGAGCTGGATGAAGACAAAATTTGTACTTGTGCGAAAGGGAAAAGTTTGGAGTATGAAGTATGGATGAACAAAGGGATTCTTTAGTCATTAGGGTATAGGGCAGAGGGCAACAAAAAAGGAATTAATCATGAGGGAATTTAAGGGAGAAAATATCAGACCAATGCCATGTAATGGCTTTGAATCTAATTTTCATTATCTGAAAAATGGGAACAATAATACTTACATTATTTACTTCCAAG
Organism: Petaurus breviceps papuanus; assembly: GCF_028583685.1. Lineage (NCBI taxonomy): Eukaryota > Metazoa > Chordata > Mammalia > Diprotodontia > Petauridae > Petaurus > Petaurus breviceps. The sequence goes on from NW_027185876.1 coordinate 16,428,360, forward strand.
TGGTGTTCAAAGAATCAGTGTGGGCAAAATACATTGCACTCAAACAGCAAACATTTATGAAATACCTTCTCTGTGTCATGTATTATTCTAGGAACTGAATATACAGAAACAAAAATGAAATATTCCCATTATTCCAGGGGAATACTTCTGTAAGGTACTTTATAAAGGTTATTATTGGGTCAGCTTGGTAGCACAGTGAATACAGCACCAGCCCTGGAGTCAGGAGGACCTGAGTTCAAATACGGCCTCAGACACTTGACACACTTACTAACCGTGTGACTTTGGGGAAGTTACTTAACTCCAATTATCCTGCCTTCTCCCCTCCCAAAAGCAAAATAAATAAAGGCTATTATTATGTTCATGGTAATGCTGACCACATGAGGGATGTCAGGTACAATCCTGGTTCCATATTACAGAAGGCCTTTGTTGTTACTGAATTGTTTCAGTCCTGTCCAGCTCTTCATAATCCTATTTGGGGTTTTCTTGAAAAATATACTGGAATGTTTTTTTTTTGTTTGTTTTTGTTTTTTTGTTTGTTTCCTGCTCTGGTTCATTTAAGAGATGAGAAAAATGAGGGAAGCAAGCTTAAGTGTGTTGCCCAATCCTAGTAAGTATCTGAGGTCAGATTTGAACTCCGGAAGATGTGTTCCTGATTCCAAGCCCAATGCTCTATCTAGTGCACCCCTTAGATGACAAGAGATGGCACTTATGAATGAACCAAACAAGAGACCTGAGGATGGTGAGATAGAGTATTTTCAAGGTATACACATAGCATAAGCAGTCCTCCTAATTGTTCTCCCTCCATTATCTTTTCCCTTCAATCTATCCTTTACATAGCTGACAATGTGATTTTCCTTTGTTACTCCCCTACTCAATAAGTGCTGGTAACTTTCTATTGCTTCTAGGATAAAATATAAACTACTCTGTTTGACTTTAAAAGGCCATCCCAATTTGACTCTAATCTTTCTTCCTAGTCTCAGTACATCACTTCCCTTCCTGCACTCTATGGTATAGCTAACTCTCCATCTCCCACCTCCATGTCTTTATTGTCAAATCACTATGCCTGGAATACTCTCTTTTCACTTACACCTTGAAGAATACCTTAAATCCTTCAAGACTTATTGCACATGCCACCTTCTGCATTAAGTTTTCCTGATCCCTAAACTATTAATACTCTCCCTCCCTAGTCTACCTTGCATTTATTCTACAGTTACTTATGTATGTAAATATGGTAAACTTCTTGAGGACATACCTATTTCACTTTTGTCTCTGTATCTAGCACAAGGGGATGGGGATTGGGACTGGAACTGTGATATAATTGGTGTGGGGAATCCCCACTGAAGAAATTCCCTCAACCAATGCAAGTCAGTTCCTTTTCTACAACTTAGAGTCTTAGAGAGTTACTGAGGTACTGAGAGATCAAGCAACTTTCCCCAGGTCACAAACCCAGTATGTGTCAGAAGTGGAACTTGAATAGCCTTCTTCCTGGCTTCAAGGACATCTCTTTATCCTTTATACCAAGCCTATCTATAACGTGCATCATAGCCATTTTATAAATGCTTGCTGATTGACTGATTATTATTATACTACACAATATTGCTTTGGGTAACTTTCCAACACATTTGAGTGCCCACTTCCTAAGGCTCATCCCCCAACAAAAATGATACTGTGGTACTCTCTAGTCTCTTTCTGAGACTTTGGGACTCAATAAATCTTCCCTCCTGATCCCATTCCATTTCCTCTCTCTTCACTCAATAGACCTGAATTAGATCCTACTCTCTTTGGACTCAGTAGTAACTAATGGGTGGAACCCAGAAGATTTCAAGAGCACCTGTATTATGCAGGGACTTTTACCAAGTCCACTTTCAGGATACTGGTTGAGATTTTTATCTGAAGCCTCTGGTAAATCTGCTTCTGGCCCCAGGGGAGGGTGTCATATAATTCTTTACAGGGCAACAGCTCATAAAAGGCTATGCGTAGCATGCACTAATTTCTACGTTCTTATTCATGGCAGATACATGAAAGAGATAAATTCTTAGTGCTACTATCCCCCTCCAAAAGAAAAGACATTTGTTTTTTTGTAGATATTTCTGAGTAACTTCCATGGTAGAAGACTTGGTAGATAGAGGAAAATTGGATGGTACAAGGAAATTTTTATCCTGCCTTATTGTTTATAGCACATACCATAACATTCACCTAGTTCCTGTGAAAGTATCTGTCAGAATTATCAAAATATTTTGAGCTCTTCAGAAGAATGTATGGATTTAATGAGTCAATCCCCAATACTACTATAACCAATAGACCCGACCTTTTAAATATTTCTGGTTAAACATCTCAACTAGAGCATGACTGAAGGACCTTAGAAATGGACCTGTGTGTGATTAGAAGGGGAAGAGACCTCAGAGATTATCTAATTTAGCTCCCTCATTTTTTTAGATATGGAAACTAAGATATAAGATGATGATGTGATTTGATGGTTAAATAGATTAGAACCAAGCCTCTTGAGTCAATAACTGCTTTTATTCAGTTATATCAAAATCCACTAATTCCTGTCACAGTACTGGGCTGATTTTTCACTACATGGGTCCTCCCAAGATTATTTTTATATTTATTTATTTATTTGGTTTTAAATTGCATTCTCTTACAAAAGTGCCCTTGGGCCCAGATACAGAGAATTAATAGACCAATTATGAACAAATAAAGCATGAAAAAAAAAACCTCACAGTAATTAGCAACCTAAATATATAGTACAGCTTTAGCAAATGGTAGGGCCCCATCATGGCATGTACATGAGCACAGAGAAAAAATTCATATAAATAAGGACATTATTCAGTAGCAAGTCAGCATCTTCAGTCTTCAACTTCCTGGACCCAGGTAAAATACAACCGAATTCATTCCTGATTCTATTTAAGACTGATGAAAGTAGCATATCTCCCTTTGGGAAAAAAAAGAAGGAAGGAAGGAAGGAAGGAAGGAAGGAAGGAAGGAAGGAAGGAA
>NW_027185876.1:16431366-16446097 GCF_028583685.1 Petaurus breviceps papuanus
GAAGGAAGGAAGGAAGGAAGGAAGGAAGGAAGGAAGGAAGGAAGGAAGGAAGGAAGGAAGGAAGGAAGGAAGGAATGTTTGAATCAGCTACTCCTCTGGTTGTTAATTGGAAGAATAGGACCTTCCAAGGGTAGGGTATGTCAAATAGCAGATGATTGGCTGAAGTGAACAAATATTTTTTTGATGTGTTTGAAATAGTTTAATACTTGGACTCAAGGAATAATTACTAATGGTGTGGTATAAGCTTGTAACTTGGGTTTCAAATAGATCTTAACAGGCTAGAACCTCTTAGGTTGAACCCAAGTATATGGAATTTAGCAGGGATAAATGTAAAGTCTTACACTTGGGTTTAAAATTTCAATGTCATTGATATAAAATGGAAAATGTGACTAAACATCAGGCCATCTGAAAAAAATTGGAGGAGGGTAGTAGAGTATAAGCTCAATATGAGTCAATATTTCAATATGGAAGCTAAAAAAATGCTAATGTAATCATAGTCGGCACTTAGTTAGGCACAGTATCCCAGATTAGAGAAATAACTATCCCATTGTACTTTTCCCTGGTCAGATCACATCTGGAGCATACTGTTCAGTTTGTGATACCACCTTTTAGGTACAAAGACATTAGTCAATTGGTAAATTCCAGAGCAGGGTAAAAACTCACAGGGTAAATGGGATTATGGAAAGCCTCAAGTTCATGCCACGATCTGTCAAGGGATATGAAAAGTTTTTTTTCTTGGTGAAGAGAAGATTTGGGAGGAAGGTGGACATGACAGCTGTTTGAAATACTTGAAGGGGTGGCATGTAGAAGAAAGATTGGGGCTTGCTCTTCTCAGCCCCAGAGGATAGAACTTAGAGCAATGGGTTGAAGATGCAAAGAAAATTTAGACCTGACATTAAGGGGGTGGGGGTGTGGGAAGAAATAAAACAAAACTGAATTCAAACTCTCCAAAAATGGAATTCATTGCTTGGGAGAGCAGTAAGTTGCATCTCCTTTGTGAGATGCTTGCTGCTCAAGCAAATGCTGGGTGACCAATTGTGAGATATTTTGTAGAATGGATCTTTATTTATGTATAGCTTGACCTTGTTATCTTACAAAATGTTTCTAATTTGGCATTATTGCACATAATTCTGCAAAACTGATACATTACTTCTCAGCATTCACATGCTTTGATTTCCCTATCTTTGATTTTTATTCTTGTTGTTCAGTCTTTCCAGTGAAAGATGTCTGAGTGTTCATGACCTCATTTGGGGTTTTCTGAGGCTATTTTTGAACTCAGATCTTCCTGACTCCAGGCCTGGAACTCTATCCACTATGCTGCCCAAGCTGATTCTCTCAGGACCCAAAGCTCAGCCCAGTTTATGACACTAAATATGTTTCTAAGACCTTCCCAGCATGAAGTAGAGAGACCTACATCAATGAAAGTATCTACCATGACTGTTCGGGAAAAATTGAAGCAAAGTATGCTGTTAGAGACTTATAGATAATATAGGAATCCATCTTATTTGTATGCCACTCAGTTTCACCACTACTTCATTGAGAATTATAGTGCCTCCCTCAGACATTAAGAAATTTAGTGAAATAGCCCAATTCTTTGGAAATTGAGTTGCCTTGAACACGTAGAATAGCCAAGGAACATAGAAGAATACATTTAGAGCTGGTGAGGACTTCAGGGGCAGCCCAATTCAACCTCTCATTTTTAGGAGAGGAAAATGAGGTTAGAGAAATCACTCCATGGAAAATCACAAATATAGGTGTGTGGGAGGTGACCAGGGTGCTGAAATTTAAAGGGGTTCTGATAGCACTTTTGGTCTTTCAGAAATAGAGAAACAGCATCTCATTGGCAAGAATAGCTAGTTAAAATGGAAAGCAACCAAAAGGTAGCATCCTCCTCAAGAAGCACTTCATTGCCAGTCCTGTGCTGCCCTGCTCTCCCATTCCCTAGCCATGGCCTCCCTAGCCTCAGTTTCCTGGCATCTCCCATCCTCTGCTTTCCCAAAACCCTCAGCTGAATAAAGGTTGTTACTCATTTCACTTGCTTTGATTGTTTTTAATTGAATTATGATTTTACTCCATAGGCTTAAGCAGGGTTGGGATAATTTAGCTTCTATCACCCGCACTTACCCCCTACTACCTTTGCACACTTCTGCACTAGGCAGAAAGAACAAGAAAAAAAAATTGGTTTAGATTTGATATTCTTAGAAATCGCTTAAAGGTAAAAAGTCTTATTCTAAATCATTTTCTTTAAGTAATTAATTTTACCAAGGTCTATTGATTTAAAACAATAAGCATGCAATTCACTACTATTCTTCATTTAATATGGATTCTTATTCACTGAAGTATTGCTTTCTCTATGTAGAGTCTAAATTCATTCATTGCTTTTCAATCAATTATCATCTTATCACTGAATATAACACAATTAATTGTGTATTGTTAAATAATTTATTTGATCATTGTAGTTGCCAAAAAACAATAAACTTTTCATTTTCTCTGTGTAATTAATAATTGTATACAACAGAAAATAATTCATCATTATTAAAGCAATTATCATTTAATTATTTCAGTTAGCCAAATCCATTAAATACCATTCAGTCAATTTTCCTACAATTATGTTATTTAGTAAATTACATTTAATTTACTCTTAAAAATCAATGCAAAACTTTTTGAAAACCAATTTCCCAGAAAATTCAGGAGCAAATTGAATAACAGAATAGATGCAAAAGAAAGAATAGGGCCATTCTAAGGGGAAGGAAATAGTAAATATATAGAATTGTACCACAAATTCAGATTTTCAAAAGACAGTTGTCATTTTCAGATCCCAAAGTATATTCCATACTATGATTATTAAGCCATCTTTAAGGAGCTGGGTGATGGCTGCACATTTTCAGGATGAGTAAATTGAGCCAATAAGAGGTTACATACTTTGAAGCATTGCCAACATTGATCTCTTCCCTTTCTGACCACCCATAGAACTTGCTGTCTGTACTATCCATTTTAGCAATTGATTACATTCAGCCTAGCACTTCATTACATGCTGTCTTCTATTGTTTTCTCATTGTTTCATGCACATAAATCCTCTCTTTCCAATAACATTTTAAGTTCCTGGGGAACCTAGGCTATAAGATATACTTTTGTCTCTATCCCCCACAGCACAAAACACAGCACTGGACACATAGTAGGAAGTGAATTGAGTTTAATTGAATTAAAGGAACTGAATTGGTCAGTGACAGGGGAAGACACTAGCCTTTACAGAGTCCTATCAGAGAAAGTAAAGAATATTGTGGGACCATGAATGACAATGTGGCTAGGTCTATATGGCCAAACAGATAGTCCAATAATTTTTAAATTATCTCTCCTGGATCTATTTTCCAATGAGATATTTCACATTTCCTTCTATTTTTTTCATTTGTTTGGATCTATTTAATAGTATCTTGATTTCTCATAAAGTCATTAGCTTCCATTTGCTCCAGTCTAATTCTGAAGGAATTATTCTCTTCAGTGAGCTTTTGAAATTCTCTTTTCCATTTGGCAAATTCAGTTTTTTAAGCGATTCTTATCCTCATTGGCTTTTTGGTCCTCTTTTGCCATTTGAGTTACTCTATTTTTTAAAGGCATTATTTTCTTCAGTCAGGTGGTTGACTCACTTTTCATAATTTTTTTGCATAATTCTCATTTCTCTTCCAATTTTTCCTCTACTTCTCTTACTTGATTTTCCAGATCCTTCTTGAGCTCCTCCATGTCCTGTAACCAATTCATATTTTTTCTTGGAAGCTTTTGGTCCAGGAGTTCTGACTTCATTGTCTTCCTCCTGTCCCACACTTTCATCCTTTTTTTCCCCCAAAAGGAATCTAAAGTTGGATTGCTGTATTTGCTTTGCTTCCTTTTCTTGTTCATCTTGCCACTCAATTACTTGACTTTTGAGCTTTTTGCCACAGAGATCTCTGCTTCCAGAAGGTAGAGCTTTGTCCCAAATCACTGGGGTTTTAGCAGCTGCCAGAGCTATTAGGAGGGTGCTGTCTCTAGAGCCCTCACCAGCTCTGGCTCACTGGTCACACCTCAGAACCACTACCCAAGACCACAATCCAGATCTAAGCAGGTTAAAGTAAGACCAATTACCCTCTGAATGGTCACTTGGCCCCCCCTATGATCTGCATGCCAAGCACTCTGAAGCAGCCATGTGGAGGCAGTTGCATGGCTTCCATAAGTCTGCTGCTACTCAGGTGCTTCTCACTTAGGGGCAGAGGCCAGACCACACCTCAAAACCCCACCCCCCATTTCCAACAGAGTTCTACACTGACCTTTTACTTTGTCTTTGGGATTTATAAGTTAATATTTCTGGAAACTGCCACAGCTGCTGATGATCCAGTCTCCCAAAGTCACTTCCAGCTGCTGCTGGTTGAGGATGCCCTGGGGCTAAAACTGTGGGCTCACAGAGGGGCTGGGTTCGACTTCCAGTGAGCTTCAATGAACCCTTCCTGTCCACCTGCTAGGCTGCCTTTAGCAGGATATTTGTTTCTAACTGTCACTTTGTGGGTTCTGTAGCTCTAAAATTTGTTTAGAGTCATATTTTATAGTATTTAAAGTGGTTATGGTGGGAGCTCATGGAGTTTTGCTGTTTCTATACTGCCATTTTGGCTCTGCCCTATATGGTCAAGCAGAAATTGTCTTTCTTCATGGGTTGTTTGCTTTAGAAGATTGTGAATCTGAAAGTCAAGTATGTTGTAGAATGCTTTGGTTAATATAGCTTCTTTGTCCAGCATAAGTACCATCCCTTGCTCCTTCTAATTGACCTGCCCTCCAATAAATGTTTTCAAAGGTATTGCTTTACAGATAATACGCATAGGGATGGGACCTATGCTTTCATCAATATAAGGGGCTCCCATGTGAATAAATTCTCTCCACCAATATAGGTTGGCACTACACATACACACACATACATATACACAAACACATACACTAATACACATATTTTAAATCCTTATTTCACAAATTTATTCTGGGTGGACCATAATCATTTCATTTTTTAGTTCTACATCTTCTGTACCAGACCTGAGACCAAGGGTCTTTTAGAATATTGGCTCCAGTTCCTTGGTAATTGACTAACTCATTTTGGAGCTCTTAATATAAGATCCAACCTATTTGGTGGCTGAGTATTTGTAAAGTAGACTACTAATTCTTCATCCTGTCTAGCTATCCACTCAATTTCACTTTCTTCCTGCCAGCAATTTTGAAAACCATTCCCTTACCCTTTACCTTTCCATAAAAAAGCACCCATCTCTTCTCTACATTCTCCTATATGTGTTACCTTTCCCTATTAGAATGTTGATAGCAAGCCAGGAATACCTCCCCCAAATAATTGAATACTTAGTACTTAATACACTGCCTAGTACCTAATAAGTACTTAATATTTTTTTTTCATTCATTCATCTCTAGTTAGGTAGTACTGGATCTGGAATCAGAAATACCCAGGTTCAGTTCCAGCCTTAAGACACTTACTAACTGTGTAATCCTTGGCAAGTCATTTAACCTGTTTCTGTCTCAGTGTCTATATTTGTAGAATGAGGATAATAATAGCACCTATAATCCCGGTATTTGTAAGTGATTTGCAAACCTAAAAGCTTTATATAAATACTACTATTACTATTATTAGTATATTTATAATTATGTTGTCAATGATTAGCTAATAGGTAATCATTATTAACCCTCAGATTGTTATTGCTACACAACAGCTCTGAAGTTCCAGACTTTAGAAACTTGAAAATTTCCCTATTTTTCCTCCCTTAGGTTGGAACTCTTCTCCTTTCCTCTTCTTCCCTTCAATCCTTTCTTCTTGCCCTTCAGCCTTTCCATATACAGCTTGATTCTTAATTTGCTCTAGGTTCAGGCATGAAGGTGAGTGGTATGTATGTGTATGTGTGTGTGTGTGTGTGTGTGTGTGCATGCACACGTGTGGATGCCATGTGCTGTGGATTTAATCAGGGCCAACTTTCCACCCTATAAAACTGAAAGAGTTTTAAAAATACATGTGTTGACTTGTCATCATTGGTGATGCTGGTTTGCTTCCTGCCTTTCAGTCAGCGAGTGAAGAGCCAACATTGAGCTGTCAACTTCTGGCCAGTTTTGCTTGCAACTTCCCAGACTTTGCTAATATACCGTCATTGGAACTCAAGTCAAAACTCAGGGTTCATTAAAATCCTCTCCATCTCATCTGCTTTTTCATTTCCATATCTGGTTAAAAAAAAAGTCATCAACACATTTGCATCTTAAGCTCCAAATCTGTATTTAAAGCACTGAGCAGGGTCCCTTCCATGTTGACAGCTTCCTTTTTAACTTACCCCAGACTGGGCTATGCAGTGTGTGGTGTCTTAATTTGCAGGATATGTGCACTGGCATCATGTTTAATTAGACTTCGATGTCAACTTTCAATCTCACACAAACCACATCTAATGAAATATCCACAGCACTTGGCTTGGGTCTGACAGATCCCCTGCTTAAAACCTGCTCCCTTTCACTGAGTTGGTGAAGAAAGCTGCGCATGAACAAGAACATGGAGGCCTAATTTCATATTCTGGACAGCTCTTTGACCATAATTGCAAAGCACAGCCAAGTGAAGTAAGGAGGAAGTTGTCCAGGAATCCAGGTGTACCTTATTTAATTTTTTTTTTTTTTAATGGCAGGCTTCTGAAAAGTTAATTCAATTAAATCAACAAGCATTTATTAAACACTTACTATGTGCAAGGTACTGTGCCAGGTACTTGGGGGACAAAGACAAAAGATAAAATAGACCAGAGGTGTCAGATAGGAGGCCCACAACCTGCTTATCCCTACAGTACTATGGAGAGCTGCACGAAGCAGATTAAAATGCAATTGGGAAATATATAAGAAAATAAATAAAAATACAATGAAACATAGACAATGTTAAATTTTAAAACTAAGTCAAAATATGGGGATTAATAGCTTCTGTTTCTATTTGAGTTTGATACCAGTGAAGTTGACCCTGCCATTAAGGCACTTCCATTCTCCCATATAAATCAAATCCTATAAACCTTATCATTTTCTTTTTTTTGTCTTTTATTATTATTTTTAATTCTATTTTCTTAAATTTCAATTTTTTTATTTAAAAATTCTTAAATTTATTTATTTATTAACATTTAAAAATATTTGAATTCCAAATTCTCTTTTCTCCTCCCAGCCCTTTTCTCATCCATTGAGAAGACAAGCAATACAATACCCATTATATAGTTTTTATCATTTTAACTCTACTTTATCTCAGCGTTACATTGTCCTTTTCTGGCAATGACTCCCAAGACTTTTAGCAGAAAGATTTTCTTTTTCTGGATAACATTTTATGTTTGCATAAAACATCTAATCATATCACTCCCCTGATCAAGGATCTTCTCTGGCTGACTATTATCCTTAGTCTGGTCTTTAAAGCTTTGCACAAACTGTATTCAACCTACCTTTCCAAGATTATGTCACACTATTTCTCTCCACATATTCTATTTTATAGCTTAACTGCCCTACTAGTTCTTTCTGGAACTTGACTGTCTCTCTCTGTCTCTGTCTCTGTCTGTCTCTGTCTCTGTCTCTGTCTCCCTCCTTCCTTCCTCTAACAGTAAAAACTCTTTTCTCCAAAGTTAGAATGTAAATCTTCTTCTTAAAATCCTCAGTTTCCTTTAAGAGTTACTGCGGAAATGAAGGGGGAAGAAAAAGGAATAAGCAGCTTGTTAACCATTTATTATGTTAGATACTACCTCACTTTATCCCCACAAGAGCCTGTGAGGTAAATGCTACTATGATCTGATATAGCAAAAGTTAAGGAAATTAGCCAGGTTCACACAGCCAGGAGTATCTGTAATGACATTTGAACTCAGGTCTTCCTTATTCCAGTCCTGGGGCTCTCTCCATTGATCCACTTTGCACATATGCTACCTAGTACAAGAAATGTTTACTGATTTCTCTAGTAGTAAATTACTTAGTACAATTTCAGATACATGGTAGGTTCTTAAATTTCCTCCTCCCTCAAATTATCTTATACTTAGTTTTTGAAAGGTTACACATTTTAGTAGTAGACAAGAAACTTAAAGGGGATTTTTGTCATTTTTGTCGTTGTAACCTTCATGCCAAATAAATTGTCTTGTATATAGTAGGTATTTAATAAATGCTTCCTGGATTACATTCAGTTATTGAGCACTTTCTTGAATCCAATACTTATGTATTCATTTGGAAAATCTTCATTAAGGTCCTCAATGTGTGAAACAGTGCAATACACTGAGGGGGTACAAAAAGAAATAAGAAATGGTTTTTAACTTCAAGGACCTTACCACCTAGTAAAGTGGTGACACTACATAAACATAATTAGAGAGAAATAAATTTGTTCTCATTTTTCATTGGGGAGATATGAAAAGACTTCACAGATGAGGTGCCAATTAAAATGAACCTTAAAGGAGGTGGAGATGGTAGATAAAATTCTAGACAAAGGGAACAGCATGGATGAAGGTGTGGAGGCAGGAAATTGTAGCACATCCCAGAATATTCCAGTGGCAGCAGCAGAAAGCATATATGAAAGTTAATAATGAGATGAGAGTGGAAGAATAGGTTGAAATCAAATTTTGGAATTCCTTCAAAGACAGCTGAATGACTATAAGATTTATTCAAAAGTAAATAGGGAGCCACTGAAGGGTTTCTGCAGTTTTAGCAAGGACAGCTAGGTGGCGCTGCAGTGGATAGAGCTCCAGTACTGAAGTCAAGAAGACTCCTTTTTCTGGGTTTAAATCTAGTATCAGACACTTCCTAGGTGTGTGATTCTGGGCAGGTCCCTTAACCCTGTTTGTCTTAGTTTCCTCATCTGTAAAATGAGCTGGAGAAGAAAATGGCAAACCACTGCAGTATCCCTGACAAGAAAACAGGACAGCTAACTGGCATAGTGGATAGAACGCTGAGCTTTGAATCAGAAGATATATGTTTATATTCAAATCCATCTTCAGATATTTATTAACTGTGTGACCTTGGGCAAGTCACTTAACCCTTTTTGCCTCAGTTTCCTCATCTATAAAATGAACTGGAGAAGAAAATGGCAAACCACTTCAGTATCTTTAGCAAGAAAACCCAAAATGCAGTCACAAAGAATCAGACATGACTGAAGAATGACTAAATGAGATGTTTTAGCAAGATAAATCTGGAAGATTATTTCCCCAATATTGGGAAACATTGAAGGCAAAAGGAAAAGGAGATAGTAGAAGATGAGATGGATAGATAGTATCATGGAAACAATGAACATGAGCTTGCACAGATTTTAGGAGATGGTGGAGGATTAGAAAGTCCTGGTGTACTGTCATCCATGGGGTCATAAAGAGTCAGTCATGACTGAATGACTGAACAATGAAAATCTGGACAAGGTCTTCAGAATAGACTGAAATAGAGGAGTTTGAAAGAAGAAATAGAAAGCAAGAACCTAGTTCAATACTCCAGATGTGAAATAATGAGTACTTTTACTAGGGTGGTGGTCATGGGAATGGAAAAGGGAATACCAATACAAAAGACATTTCCAAGGAAAAATCAGCAACATTTTTGTGGCTTATTGCATAAAGGATATGACTCAATATGACTCTAGGGTATCTAATCTGAATGGATGGTAGTGTCTTGGATAAAAGTTTGGAAGTGGGAACTAATGTTTGGAAAATAAAGGCCCAATTCACTATTGCTCACACATAGCTGTGACTTCTTCTGGGATACAAGTCACGGGAAAAGGGTAATTTAATTTGGGTATAGTATTATTATAGTTTTAGGGAGAGGCAGGAGATGTGGTGACCTAGATAATAATACTCAGAAGTTAACCAGTGAAATCAAACAGGAACAAAAGCTTCCTCTAGCTTTTTCCCAGTTGGCCCAGAGCCATGGTGTCTTTGGTTAGTACGTGACTGGGAAGCATACCTGAAGTATATATATATACATATTCTACTGATGAGTGGATTGTTTCTAGGGTTTCTGTGATTCATGTAGAGGAATTCCTAGAACAGTAGCCAGGGCAGGACCAAGTTTTGCCAGCTGATATGATGGATCTCTGTCTATGAATGATGCAAGGTCCAGAAGCTGACAATCTTCTATCCTCAGTTCAGAGGTTCCTGCTTATTGGGAGTATGGCTTCCTTGGAGCACCAATCCAGTGTTCTTACAGATAACCCTTTAATGTTCACCACATCTACCCAAGGGAAGATATCATTCTCATGATTATCTGATTATTTACATCAAATATAAAATATGACAGGACCGTCAAGGTTGTAACTATTCAAATAAAAGGAAAATAGGACAATCCAACCCAAAGCCTGAGGTATAAGTATGAATGTGCATGAACAGGACCTGACTTCTGAAAATTTTGTTCCTTTAAGGAGCAAAAGTGCCTGTGACTGACTTATGTCAACCTACCACCACAGGGCCTAACCTAGTATTCATGACCAAACCACCCTCTTTCTGGGTAGAGGATAAAAGCAGGAATACATTTAGAAAGGAAAGTTAATTTTTAAAAATCTGGAAAATACATGTTTTTAAAAGGAATCATCAGCACTGCAAGCTATTATTAGTGAAAATTCCAAATTTCTGGTTTAGTCTGGATTTGCTGGTGTTCATGACCTCTGGAACTCAACCACATTTCTTTTCTTTTCTTTTTGTTTGTTTTTTTTTTGTTTTTGCTGGGGGGGAGGGAGGGGGGAAAGGGAATTGAGGTTAAGCGACTTGCCGAAAGTCACATGGCTAGTAATTGTGTCAAGTGTCTGAGGCCGGATTTGAAATCAGATCCTCCTGACTCAAGGGCCAGTGCTCTATTCACCTAGCCTCCCCAGCCACATTTTTTCTTAACCCATCATCTCAGCTGCATTCTCTAACTCCTACCTTCTGATTCAATGTCCTGGCTTCATCATTTGCTTCTTTCATTAGTGTTGAAGTTCTGTGTCAAAATTACATAATTTTAGGACCATAGGATTTCAAAGCTGGAAAGGTTCTCAGGAGTCTGACCCATACTTTCAGAGGAATTCTTTTTATTATGTAAATATAAAAATGTATATATATATATGTACACATACATACATATACACATGTGTGTGCACATATATGTGTGTGTGATGTTCGTGTGGCTATGCAGTTTTTGCTTAAATACCTCCAAAAATCATAGTTGCTGCACCTGGTTCTCAACTGCCATAATGTTGAGACATTTCACCATCTTGTTTGCCTTCCTCTGAATGATCTTCTGTCTTTACTAACATAACAACTATTTATGGGGGTGCATCCTACACATTATATCTCCTTGCCTAGCTCACCTAGAAGTATGGACATATTCTCTTCACTGGCTCATTTATTCTAACCTCCTTTCATAATAACAGCTCTAGGTTCCTGGAGGACAGTTGCCATGAGCTTGCACTCATATTCTCTGAGGGTCCTAGGAGTAATCCTGTTGAGGAAAAGTACAATTCTCCCTATTGAGTAACTCAGTTTTTGAGCCCCATATGTTGTGTTTCTATTTATCCCACTATCATTAATTATGATACTTTTGATCCTAAACATAACTTAGAACTAAAGGAAAAGAAATAATAATAATAGTATAGATACTCACATGTTAAAGCAAATGTATAAATGACAAAATAGATTATGATGCCTGCATAAACCCAAATCAACCTCTTCTATCAGCACACTCATTGTCTGTGGTGGGAGAGTGGGCACACCTTTGCAGGAAACTGAGAGGGAAGAACATGAAGAAGGAAAACACACATACTTGGGGGAAACTCACAGCTCTAGATTGCATATTTAGATGCCATTGGTTCATTCAGAAACACTTTCATGACATGAAAGCGCTTCTTTAGTAACTGCTCCTCACTGATCTACAACTGGGCAAATCCTCTTCATTTTTTGAGCTGACATAACATTTACAAGTCCTTTCACTGTACCATCCAACACCCTAAAAGAGTGTTCCAAAAATGTTATCTCTTAATGGAGAGTAGTTTCCTTTAAGCCAAAGAACTACAAAACACTTTTATTTGACCCTCTGATGAAGGCAAACTAACTTAAATAGTTCTTCAATCACCAAGATTCTTTATTTTCCAATTGAATCTCAGCACTTCTTCCTAGGTACCATCTTCAAAATTTATCTTTTATCTTTCTTTTTTTTTCCCTTTAAAGATAAAGGAGGGGGGCGGCTATGTGGTGCAATGAATAGAGCACCAGCCCTGGAGTCAGGAGGACCTGAGTTCAAATCCAGCCTCAGACACTTAACACTTACTGGCCATGTGACCTTGAGCAAGTCACTTAACCCCAATTGTCCTGCCCTCTCCCCTCAAAAAAAAAAAAAGACAAAGTAGAGCAGGGAGGAACAAAATACACTTCTCAGATACTTTACCTGTACCAGTTAGGGGCAATGAAGAGCAATATATTCAAATGAAACTCTGGTTCATTGAGGTTGGGTCTGTCCTCCAGTCAATCAGGAATCAAGACCCTGAAGGCTGTCAGGTGACTGCTCCAGCTACCTCTTTTCATTCCACATCTCTGACAGAGTTGCCTTTCCTGTCCCCTGATGTTTTTCTAATCTTCACTTCTAGGTTCTTTTCTCTACATTCCAAGCATCAAACTTCTATATCCTAACACTTATACCCTCATCAGAGGTTTAAATCAGAGCCTGCTGTCACTCAGTGACTCACCTTTCACTTAAGCAGGTAACAACTCCCCACATTTCCCTCAAGAAACTGACAGGTCTTCTTCAATCACTCCTCAGTCTCCAAAGTTATGATTCCTTAAATTTTTAGTTTTACTATCTCAAGTCTTAAAACAACTATATGCAAATAAATTGAGGGAACATAATGTCCTTCAGCACAAGGACAAGCCTTTCAAGACAGCCTTCTTATTTTATGTATTTGAAACTGTCTCTTCATACTCATATTTTCTAGTTTTTATTAAATAAAAATTATTTTTCTGTCCCTTTAAGCCATCAAACATATACAAATAAGACATCATCCTACATCTTTTACAAGGCAATGTAAGCCTCTATGCTTATTCCACAGTTCATTTTCTACCCCAAATCATTTAAATACTTTCTGGAAATTCTTTTTTGATACAGATCTTTTAGCAGCTTTTATTAAACTAAAATTCTTTTTTTATTTCTTACAGGCCTGAAAATGTTCATGTAACACAAAAACAGTATCTTGCATTTTTTACCTCCTGAAAAAACTAATTTTTTTTATGCAAAGGTAACTTTTTCTGTCCTTTTAGCATGAACTTGAATGCACAGTACCTTAAAGGGACAGTGTCTTACAGATACACTCAGAAGTCAAAGAACACAGTGAATATATAGGTAGATATAACCCCCCTCGTTCTGAGCAACAAAACAACAAAAACCCAAACCCAACAACAAAATAAAACACAAAAACCTCAGCTCTAAACTAGGACTGCCATTTTGCTTCTCTCTATTTCTGATTCTGTCACCCCAAAACCGTGCTCTACCTATACACAGATACTACCAAATGCCTCATCTGTTTAATCTTCCCCTTACTGATGAAAGCAGCTGATCGGTTTGACAATGCAAAATACTTTTCCTGTGTAACCTAAGGGATATGATGTGTAGGAACATGAAGTCAGCACATGGTATGACTCAGTATATTGCACTGGCTGAGTCAGTGCTGATTTTTTACAGTGTCCTGGGGAACTGTACAAGGCAAGCTCTGATACCTATGGGATTCCTATATTCTTATAAGCAAATTATGAAGTTAGTGACTTTCTCTGTCCATGACCACATCTAAGATTTATTTGCTGTTATGATATTTCTCAAAATAATACAATTATCAATGTTTTTCTATAGTTTGGAATCAAAACTCCTTTCCTAGAGCACGATTCTGGCCTTGGAAAAGGCCCCTATCCATGCCTTAGTCATAAAGACACTTTGCCCAGGCTAGGACTAAAGTTGAAATTTAGGTGGCACAGTGAATAGAGTACTGGGACTGACATTGGGAAGATTCCTTTTTCTAAGTTCAGCTCTGCCCTCAGACACTTACTAGCTGCGTTTCCTCATCTGTAAAATGAGTTGGAGAAGGCAATGACAAACCACTCCAGTATCTCTGCCAAGAAAACCCCAAACGGGGTCACAAATACTTGGACTAAAACTGACTGAACAACAACAAAAGGGCAAAAATAATGTCAACACATCCTGTGACCAGGACTCCCCAATGCCCTGTCCAGCCACCATATCCTAGATCATAATCTGGCAGCAGTCACCCCTAGCTAGCTCTCTTTAGTTTGAGAATGTACAAATACTAAATGTGCTTCATTCTGAAATGTGACCATTTTTGTCTTTCCTTTTTTACTTGCTCCAAGGTCTGAGGCAACATCCTAAGCTGAGGTGCCAAGAATTATGGATGCCTGGTGAGGTCTGTTTAGGTAACATCACAAAAGGAGTAGGGCAACTTAGACTGGAGGAGATATTGACCAAGATACACTTTATTTCCTACCACTGCAAGGACCTTCTATTCCAAACAGACAGACAGACAGACAGGTCTTCTCATTGATCCATGACCAGGACGTCCTCCTTATTGCCTCCAGGATTTTGCTCAGATCTTTCCTCCTGGAAATCATTCCTCATCTCTCATCTCTATCACTGCACTCTTATTCTTCCTTCAAGGTCCACCTCCTTCATCCTGTGTTCTTGGACCACATATATTCCCAGTGGTTTCTCTCTGTCTCTCTCTCTGTCTCTCTCT
>NW_027185876.1:16446197-16488900 GCF_028583685.1 Petaurus breviceps papuanus
CTCTCTCTCTCTCGCTTTCTCTCTCTCTCTCTTTCTCTCTCTCTCTCACTCTCTCTCTCTCTCACTCTCTCTCTCTCTCTCTCACTCTCTCTCTCTCCTCTAAATTCTATAGTATTCACTATTTGTTCTTCTCATGTGACTTGATATATAATTGATTGTGTCTTCTCATGTCTAGTCGCTAACCTTTTCATCAGAGTATCTCACTTCTCCCTGACTAGACTATAAGCTACTTGAAGGCAGGAACCACATATTATAAATAAGATTTGTGTTCTACATAGAACATAATCTAGAGAAGTAAACAATAGTAATTAGTGGTATCCATGAATATGTTACACATGGAAGCCTGTGGAAGTACATGGTATGGGAGAATGGGTGTGAGGAAGACAGAAAGGGAATATCTGAGAAAGGTTTTCAGAGGGAATATATATATATATATATATATATATATATATATATATATATATATATATATATATATACTGATAGGAAAGATAAAGAGATTCCTCTAGTCATACTATCCAGGTGTACATTGAGAGAAATAGTTCCTATTCTCCATCTGGACATTAATTTCTATTTGAGGTCTTTTTTTTCTTTCCCCTGGTCTTCACTCCTTCCAGTTTTCTATACATTCTTCATCTCCTCGGGGAGAAACTGCTCTCTCTTCCTTGTGAGACCCATAGCGTGCACAAGGCTTGGATTAGGGACTGTTGGAGGGCCAGTACCACCTAACGGGCTGGGCAATGGGGGGCACCAGGTGATGAATGAATGCATGTAGAGCAAGGTAATAAACGGGAGCCCCAGTCATGTAATCTTCCATTAAAATGAAATGCATAGCAGGCACATGGCATTTCTGCAGCTTGTACCCTCTCCCACAGAAGATCATGAATAAAAGAGGGAAGTGTACTGCTGACAGATGCCAGCATGCATAAAGGACACTTCCTATAAAGGCAAAGCTCCGGCTAACAGATGGACTAAAGATGTGAGATGCAGGAAGATTTACCAGTCTAAATAATTCAAGGGAATGTCGTATGGCAAGCCAGCACTTTTCGAAGGGAGCCAGCAGAAGGTACAGATGGAAAGGCAGGCCAGGCCTTTCCCACAAACCCATTAAGAACGAGACTTGTCTGAGAGGCAGTATGTCGAGGAAGGCACCAGGAGAGACTGGCAAATGGGAAATTTGCCTCTAGAGCTTGTCCCGCAAGGTCAAAAGCAGAGTTAATGGTGAAGAGTGTGAGTTTTGGTGAGTCGGGGGGGGGAGGCCTTTTAATCTGCTTTGTCTTTTTGCTCTCCCCTAAAAGCCCTCCCCCCATTATAGCCTTACCTGCCTAAGTTTCTTCCCATCCCCCTCATGTGAAGATATGGCACTGGGTGTTTCTGAAGCCAGACAATGCCCCAGTGATCATGCTGGCAAGATTTCAGTCTGTTGATGCCTTCCATTCCAAATGAAGCACTGGCAGGACTGTGGCAAAAGTTTAAATTCTAGGTCCCAGAGAGAAATTTTATAAAGGGTGTCTGCCTGCCCAGGCCACTGCCTGCCAGAATGTATTACCACTCTCTGCAAAGTTCCAGGGATACTTATTTCCTATTCCACTCATTGGGAAATTAATCATAAACTTCATAAACCTTAAGAAAATTTGTTTTATATAAAGGCTGGAGACTAGATCTATGATTTCATTGTTATAGGAAACTTTCATGTAAGGAAACCACCAGTACATGTCATTATATTATCTACAGCTTATAGTTTTAAATAATTGTTAATAAAATTGTTAATAATTTTAAATAAAATATTGAGAAGTTAAATACTTGTCTATGGTCACATATAGCTAGCATGTGTTAGGCAGAATTTAAACTCAAATCTTTCTGGCTTTAAAGCTACCTCTCTACCTGCTACATCATACTCCCTCTCCCTTTCTCCCTCCCTCCCTCCCTCCCTGCTTCTCTCTCTGTCTCTCTCTCCTTATAGAATTTGATGTACATATTGATCTATATTTCTTTATCTATAGATATTTATATAAAGCTCTATATTTGTCTATAGATATAGATAGATAAAGATATGTAGTTATACACAGATGTCTATATAGCTACATATATGGGAAAATACAAATAGCACTATATAAACACATATACATAATATCATCATCATTATTATCATCACCTTGTATCATTATTATCTTTTGTTATGTTCAAGTCCTATCTCCTTTACTTGTTTGGAAGTTTCACGTGGACATATACTGTGCCTTATTTGTAGGTCCCCCACCCCCAAACTCAAATTGTACCTAGGACAACACTTTGCCCAAAGAAATGTCCTAGATGGCCTCCCTGCCTCTAAACTTATCTCCCTCTCTTAGGAGGATGAATAAAACATTACCTGGTTAATTTTTCTAATGTACACCTCTGATCATTTCATTTTCCCATTCCCTAGTAATGCCTCTCCATTGGGTACATATAAAATCCATTCTCCTGAGCCTGGCTTTCAAGGCCTTCCTTCTGTAATGAGAATATTTCCAGACTTATCTCAAACTACTACCCCTCAAAATTCCCATGTCCTACCAAATTTTAAAAATAACTCATTAAAATATATTGTTGTATTTTTCCATCTAGTTCAAGCTGGTCCTTCCACCTGGGATTCTGAACCTGTCAACCTCTCTGTTCAAATCATAATCATCCTTCGAGGTCATGTTCCACCTCTACCATGAAGTCCTCCTTAATCTTCCCCTCTTCTTTCAGAAATGATATCTCCCACTTATGAAATTGCACCATCTTTCTTCTTATCATCAATCAATCAAGGCACCTATTATGACCTGGTAATCACTGTGCCAGGAGTTGGGGACAAAATACAAATATTTGAACAGGTCTTATTCTCAAGGAGATGAGATTCTATACTTACCATAACCTGTTTAGTCATCAATAATTATAAGATCATAGACTTGTAGACTTTATCAACCTTTAGAGGCCTTCTAGATAAACTACCTCCTTATACAAATGAGGAAGTTGAAGCCCAGAGCATTGAAGTGACCTACCCAAGGACACCTAAATACAATTAGCATTTATTAGGCACCTAGGATGGCTAGCTTAGCAACTGGGGGTACAAATAATCTGTGTGAAAAAGTCAGTCTCTATTCCCAAGGATCATATATTTAAATAAGTAACATACACATTGATGAGTAATATAAAATACATGCAAAATAATTTCAATGCTGCCCTCATTCTCATTAATGTGAAAGTGACCCCAGAAGTTAAAAAAAGTCAATAGAATAAAGGTTTTGGTAGATCTGATTGACCTTGTGTCTATTGGAGACAACATGATGCCAGAGCTGTAACTAGGAATTCTGGTTCCCAGAGCTAATCCAGTCATGATGGGAGCATGAAGAAGATAGTATGCGCTCTCATCAGGTCCATATTGATGCAGTTTTTCTTAGCACATGTTCACAGACAAATAAATGCAAATTATATACAATGTAACAACAAAATAATTTCTGAGGGGAAAGAACTAGCAATTGGGAAATCATGTTAGACCTCATTAAGGAGGTGGAATTTGAGCCAAATCTAAAAGAAATTTAAGCGGGTTTTCCTCATGGTCAAAAATCTAGGAAGCAGTTGAGTCAATGCTCCTTCTGACTCCAAGACTACTGCTCATTTTTACTATGCCAAGTTGTTCATAAATGTTCTCCTTAGTGTTACTTTAGGAAAACAATTTATAACTATTGGCTTATTTCCAGTAACTGAGGCTCCCCCTCAGATGACTAGCTAGGTGGGACTCAGAAAGAATTCTGTATATAGAATTTCTTAAAGAGAGCATCAGGTCACATTATATCCTTTGGTATTTTTGCTTTTTCCTTGTTCATAAAATCAATCAGAATACAGTGGAAAAGACTATTCTACATGGTGGGAAGAAGATGATTCCTGTGTCATCTTGTCTTTTTCCCAGCAGGGACTGGTGGCAAAAGCACATGAACTTGCCTATGTGTCCTGAGAGAAGATATTCTGAAAATGGACTTTCCCAGCCTGAGTGATAGAAGCAGAACAGGCACTGATAGATTTTCTTCCAAAAATACATTGCAGAAGAGTACATGTATTTGCCAAGTTGGCCCAAAAGGGTAGCTCATGGATAGTGTTTCTGAACTCCAGGCTTCTGTGTAGAGAAAAGATTTAAGTCTTCCTTAGAAGACTTAATGTGGCCCCCAAATCTAGTCCTCTACCTCAAGATATGAATGATTTACTAGGCAATGTCTTTTTTGGAGGGTTGCCTCACAAATGACCTCAAGTTCTAGAGTTCACAAGTTTAAGAGTCTAAGGATCCAACTGTCTACAGAGAGTATAGGCTAGGCACTGGGATAAACTGGTGCTAAAAAAAAGCAAAAAACTCCCTACTTTCAAGGAGCTAAGTCTAATGGGCAGGACGTGGAAGAGGAGAAAACAAGGCACTCCATTTCCTGACTTAACATTTTCACTGCTTGGGATGTTCTTCCTTCTCATCTCCACCTCTTGCTTCTCTGGCTTCTTTCTAGTCCCTAATAAAACCCCATCTTTTATAAGAAAAATCTCTTAATATTTCTTAATTCTAATGTTATACTTCAGTTGATTATTTCAAATATATATTCTCTATATATTGTTCGTACTTCATTATTTTCATGTTATCACCCTCATCAGACTGTGAACTCCTTGAAAGCAAGGATTGTCTTTTCCCTTTCTTCATATCCTATCATTTAAAATAGTGCCTGACCCATAGTATGCACTTAGTAAATGTTTATTGACTGACTAAATGCCTTTGTGTAAACAAGATATATAAAGGGTGAGAGTCTAAAAATGGAGTACAGAAAACAAGGAAGCCAATGTCCCTGGATTGCAAAGTATGTGGAGAGAAATAAGATTTAAAACTAAAAAATAAAATAAAACTAGGAGAGGGACAGGTTATGACAGGTTTTCTGTGCAAACAGGATTTTGTATCTGATCTTGGAGGTGATAAGGAGGTACTGGAGTTAATTAACTCAATAGAATAGAGAAGTGACATCATCAGACATAAACTTTGGGACCATTAATTTGATTGCTGGATGGATGATGGAATGGAGTGGGGAGAGACTTGAGTCATGGACACCCACCAGAAGGTTAATGCAACAATTCAAGCTTGAGGTGATCAGGGCTGGTACCAAGATGTTGGTGGTATCAGAGGAGAGAAGGGAGTATATTCAAGAGATGGTGCAAAGGTGAAATTGACAGGTCTTGTCAACATGGTGCCTGGATGAAAGAAAATGAAGGTCAAAGATGATATCCTAGGTGTTGAGCCTAAGGTGACTGGGAGGGTGGTTATACTCTCAAAAGCAATAGGAAAGTTAGGAAGTGGGGAGAGTTTTAGGGAGATGATAATGAGTTTGGTTTTGGCCAAGTTGAGTTTAAGATATCTGTGTTCTATCTAATTCAAGAGGTCCATTAGGCATCTGCAGATGTAAAATTGTAGATAAAGACAGAGATTAGGGCTACATAAGTAGCTCTAAGAATCATCAGCAAAGAGATGGTAATTGAATAAAAAAGAACTGAAATGTGGAGGTCATTCAGTGAAATAATATAGAAGGAGAAGAGAAGATGGCCTTGCATAGAACCCTGGAGCATTCTCATGATTTAGTGGGTGTGTCTTGGATGAAGATCCAGAAAAGGAAATTTACTGAGCACCATTGCTTAGGAAATTATCCATGTGGACCTAGTATCTAGGGAAGAGATAAAGGGGACCCATGATCCATGACTTGGGAAAGCAAGAAACCTGAGCCTTGCCACATCCTGCCATCCCTGGGCCTGATTCAAACAGTGCAGGTCCAACAGGATGGGGTGTTGCTTATTCAGCAACCCCCAAATACGATTGCCTTTTAGGGGGAGATTATAGGCTATTTGAATGCTTTATGTGTTTTCTGTATCTCCTTATGAGCTCCTGAGAGTTCTTTGTGTGCCTCATGTATTTTCTGTATCTGTTTATGGGCCCCTATGCATCCTTTGCATTGTCTGCATTTTCTATGGAATAAAATAAAGGTTGCCCCATACCCAATATTCCTATTGTTTCCTTAAGTGTTTATATGGGAGATTGGGACTTCTTTTATCCACATCTGTGGGAAGCTAGACATGAACTATACATACCTCAGCTTTATTTGTAGATTTCTCTGAGTAAATTCTATGTAGGGACATATGTGTTTTTTTAAAGAATCCTTTTCTGAGATTAGACTTTCTCTGCATGATCCCATTATCTTGTGGGGCCTTGGACCACAGGATACACTTTATTATGCATTCTAATTATTCATCCGAACAAAGCTTAAAACCTAAATACTCAATTCTGTTCCATAAAAAATAAAAATGACAACAGTAACAATGATAACAACATTCATATTTATGAAATGATGGATTAAATGACATACATTTATAATGATTTTCAAAGTTTTATATACATTATCTCATATTCTCAGAACAACACTGTAAGGGTACTATAGATTTCATTATTATCCCCATTTTAGAGGTGAATAAACCAAGGCTTAGAGAGCTTAAGTGATTTGCTCACGATCACACAGTTAATAAGTATCTGACTCCAGATCCAGTATTCTATGTAATATACCATGCTAAGTACTCTGCTTGGTGCTCAGGGTGCAAAGACAAAAATTAAAAACAGGATTTCCTGCTCTCAGGGAAATTATTTATCTTCTACTTAAAAGAATCATGTTATAAAGCCACAATAAAGCAGAGAACAGGTTTGTAGTATGAATCATCTACCATTAACTTTTTTTAATTCCAGAGATTGAACTGAATCATATTTTCCTTACTGAGGGAAAACTGAGGCGGACTGGAGAGAAGAGAAGCTCATTCTTCTTGTGGATTTGACTGAGCTCATCACATGGAGTTTCTATTGCAATCTCCAATCAGAAGCTGGTAGAGGGGGAGTGTTTCCCCAGGTTTCCTGATTCCTTTTTCACTTTGACCAATTTATAGTCTCCTACAAGACCATAAATCTTGAAGTCTTATAGATTATATAAAATGGGGCAGGTAGGCGAGCTTTACCTACTACATAGTACTACTTCAGTTTGGTTTATTAGTCCTTACTTCCAATGCCAAGGAGTGACTCTTCCTCCCTATTTGTCTTAATTAGTTACTATTGACTTGAGTTTCTACTTTACAGAAATGACCCCTTGTTGTCACTCACTTTTCCCATCAAGAGGACCCCACCCATCTCTAACTACAATGCCCCTGAGTCTTCTTTTTTTAAATACTGGTATTGTAGAACTTTATTTCTAAGAGCAGCAAGTCATTTATTGACTTTCATTGCCTTGTAAAGGTAGGGGGTGGGGAGGAGAGATCGCAGTTTATCATAGGCCAGATGCCAGGGGTAAGGAAAGAGATCATTGCTCTTTCTTTTTCTAAAGGGGCAATCATTCTTTGAGGTTGGGAGGGTGGGTCCATTAAGTAAATTACAAGGATTACAGAACTCTTGATGTTCTTAATTCCAAGGAACCAGTGTACACAGGGGAACATTTCTGTTGTTAACTAAGAGCCTGTGTGGAGGTTTTATATAAGTGGGCAGTCTGAGCTTATAGTCCCTAAAACATGGTGCTATCTTTAATCTTTAAAAACCCAATTGAATGTGAAAGTGAGGAGGCGTCCAAATAAATTAATGAACCTAGGGAGGTTAAATTAAATTACCTAAATAATAAATTAATGAAGTTAGGGAGATTCAAGATGTCAATGCTATTGGAAAGTACTCCAAAGTTGTTGCATTTTTATTTTTGTTGTCTTTTGGGTTTTGTTGCCCTCAATTCAACAAATATTTATCAATCATCTTCTAGATGCAAGGCCTTGTGCTAAATATTGCGGAGACAAAAGTAGAAAATTGCAGAGTACTTGAATTCAAAATTTAAAAGTTAGTTGTAGGGAGGGAGTTAAGACATTGTGGATGATGATTTCACCCTCTCTACAATTGAGTAGATTGTAGTCATGGATGTTGTTCCAAATCACTTGGCAGTCAATTATCTTGTGAGCCCCTCTGAATTATGCAAGCCAAGTATCTGGGTCATGGGCATATATCTTTGTTACCACACCCATGCTCAAAGATTTTCCACCTTAGTAAGGCTTGTCAAAGCTTAGATCTGCTGAGGTGGTCTTTGAGAGGTCAGACTCACCTTCATGTCACAATGAGGTTATATACTGAAAAACTATTATACTACAAATTAGATTGTGATTGTTGTATAGGAGTGTTAAAGCAGAGAGAGAGATACAGCAAAGAGGTAAATATTGGCTTGACTTAAGGAAAAACTCCCTCACCAGTTGTTATTGTTCATCCATAGTTTTTGAAGAGGACCAGGGACATCACAGAGTGCTGTCTTGACCTATGGGATGGGTGAATTGGATTTAAGTGATGCAGAGTCATGCAAAGTCATCAGCCTAACTCTCTCTTCCAGAGTCATCAAAGTCCTGTTGCAAGACAAAGTCAAGATGACTGATGATGGCTTGGGATGAGATGGATGACTGGCATCTTTGATGTCTGACCCAGCTGTAAGTGCTCTATGGCAACTGCTTCAGCTTCTTTCATGGCCATTTCCCTTCACTGAAGGTTTTTAAACAAAGTCTGTATAACCACTTCTCAGGGAAATCGTTGAGTGAATTCATATGTAGGTATATGTTGGACTAGATAACCTCTGCGTTCATAGGATTATAGTTTTCTAACTGGAAAGAATCTTAGTGATCATTTAGTCAAACCCCCTTGTTTTTAAGTGAGGAACTGAGGCGTGAAGAGCCTTTTTTTCTTGTGACTTGCATGGGCTCACACAGGTAGAATTCTGAGGTCTTCTGACTCCAAAGTCATTTCATTCTACTACAGATTACAACATGCTATACCTCTGGATTTCCGGGAATACAGACTTACTTTGAGCTAGAGGTACAAGGAAAATTTATTGGAGGGCATGGCATCTTAGCTGGGCCTTGAATAAGGGAAGAATATTAATAAGCAGAGAGATGTGAAGAGTTTTTTTTCTTTCAATCATCGCATAGTGGGGGTTGGTGATAGAGGAGACAGAGAGAAAAAGTGCATGAATGCATAGAAGCAGAATAGCACAGGGGAAAAAAAATCTGACAATAATAAGTAGTTCAGCCTGAATAGGGAAGAGGAGGGCAGTAGTGGGAAATAGAGCTTGAGAAGTATATTGGAGAAAAACTGGAGAGTATCTTGAATACCTTGTAGATGTAGTTAAAAAGAAACAAAGGGATAACCATATTTAGGGCGCTTTATACCAGTGGGATCTCAATAGTTTTGAAACATATACAAATATGACTAACTGGCAGAGAGAAACATCATTCCTTTTCTTTTTAAAAATAAATAAATTAATTTATTTTTAGTTTTCAGCATTTATTCCCATAACTTTTAAATCTCTGCCTCCCTCTCCTCCCCCCTCCTCAAGAAGGCATGAAATCTGATATAGGCTCTGCATATACATTCTTATTAACCATATTTTTACATTAGTCATGTTGTATAGAAGAATTAGAATGAATGGGAGGAACCATGAGAAAGAAAACAAAAACAAAAAAAGAGATTAAATTATATGCTTCAGTCTGCATTCAGACTCCACATTTCTTTTTCTGAATGGTGATGGCATTTTCCATCATGAATCTTTTGTAGTCGTTTTAGGTCCTTGCATTGCTGAGAAGAGCTAAGTCTATCAGACTCAGTCATCACACAATGTGGCTGTTAAGGAAGAAACATTTTCTTAAGAGTCTATATATATCTTGATGGAACATTTCTGCTTAATACAATGCATGATGGCCTTGAGTAGAGAACTGAGAAAATTCAATCATTTATAGACTTGAATATTCTTTCTCTTCTTAAGTTTTCCATATTAATAAAAAATTGCTATTTCGGGTAATTTTTCCTTAATTCTTCATAATAACTATGCTGATATCATTATCAGAGGAGATTCGTATTTTAGGTAGGAATTGGACTAAATGATTTTTTTGACATTCAATCTTTTTAAAGTTTTGAGTTCCAAATTCTATTTTTCCCTCCTTCCCCTTCCTGCTTCCTGAGATAGTAAGCAATGTGATATACATTATGCATGTGTCATCATGTAAAACATTTCCATATTGGACTAAATGGTTAAAAAAATATTTGTGATGCTTTTTGTTAAAAATATACTTACTGGGGTGGCTAGGTGGTACAGTGAATAGAGAGTGGGCCCTGGAGTCAGGAGGACCTGAGTTCAAATCCAACCTCAGACACTTGACACACTTATTAGCTATGTGACTTTGGGCAAGTCACAACCCCAATTGCCCTCCAAAAAAAATACACTTACTCCCTAATCACCATGTCCCATGTCTACTTGAAAGAGTACACTCCTTTGTGAAATTTTTTTTTAAAAACACTTTAGTCAAGCCAACCCATATGATCAAAATGTCTGTTAGCATAGTCAACATTTCATGCCCAGTCCAACCACTCTTTCCCAAAAGTGGGGAATTTTATATTTCATTATTTGTCATCTCAAGCCAAGATCAATCATTAAACAGAATCAAATTTATGAT
The DNA here is from genome assembly GCF_028583685.1 of Petaurus breviceps papuanus. Taxonomy (NCBI): domain Eukaryota; kingdom Metazoa; phylum Chordata; class Mammalia; order Diprotodontia; family Petauridae; genus Petaurus; species Petaurus breviceps. The sequence continues at coordinate 16,456,734 of NW_027185876.1, forward strand.
GTGTTTAAATACTGTCTATCAGTTAAAAATATGTACTTATTAAATGCCTACTATGTGCCAAGCACTATGCTCAATGTTGAGGATATCAAAAAAAAAGCAAACATAATCCTTACCCTTGAGAAACTCACAATCTAATTGATTCACTTTACATTATTATAGTCAATGTGTGTCATTTTATATTATAGTCATTGCTTTCCTGGTTCTGATTTCTTTAGTCTACACCATTTTTTTTTTTGCTTTTGCTTTTTGGAGGACAATTGGGGTTAAGTAACTTGCCCAAGGTCACACGGCTAGGTTTGTGTGTGTGTGTGTGTGTGTGTGTGTGCGTGTGTGCGAGTGTGCGAGTGAAGTGTCTGAGGCCAGATCTGAACTCAGGTCCTCCTGAGTCCAGGGCCAACACATTACTCACTGCAACACCTAGCCGCCCCCTCAACACCAATTTCCACAAGCCTTCCCATGATTCTCTAAATCCTCTGAATTAACCATTTGGGGGGGTTTCTTCTTTCTCTGTGACAGTGGTATCTGCATTTCCTTCCAGAGAAGGAAGGTTAAGTGATAGATCTATCCCTTCTTGGGTTAGATCAGTTAGTTTTTGTTGTGGTGGTTGTGTTTTGTTTTGTTTTTTAAGAAATTGAATGCTAAAATTAGTGCAGCAATTCTGTTTTGGGAGAGTTCTTTTCCTAAGCTGAAACACTTCCATTAAGTATAGTGTATGGTAACCACTTCTGCTGGCATTCTAAGAATTAACAATGTTTTTATAAAGTGGATCTACTTCTCACCTTTCAGACCTAAAGTTATTTATCTTCTTGTGACTTTTTTTTTTTGCTTTCTGGAGGGCAATTGGGGTTAAGTGACTTGTCCAAGGTTACACAGCTAGTTTTTGTGTGTGTTAAGTGTCTGAGGCTGGATTTGAACTCAGGTCCTCCTGACTCCAGGGCTGGTGATCTATTCACTGCATGCCCCTCTTGTGACTTTTGCAAGAAACTTTATTGAGTTCTGCATCCCATCCTATCCCATCTCATCTTCCCCAATACTACTTCAGTCCAAGATGTGGGCAGCTTCTGCCCATATCATCCTTAGTATAATTATTATTATCTTCTCTGAGCAAGGAACATACTACAATACAGTAAATGCCTCCAGAGGTCATTGAATGCATATCATTCTTAGTATAGTTATGAGAAACTGCCTGGTACAGTCTATCCAACCAGATATCCAGATATATTCCAATATATATATATACATATATATGACAATTTGTTCAGTTTCTATCCTGGGCTCTGTGATTCGGTCCTTCTCTCTTTTTTCTTTATCCATCCTATCTCTCTTGGGAGCTTATCAATTCCCATGGGTTCAGCAATCATCTCTATGCAAATGATTTCCAGACCTGTAGATCCATGCCTAGTTTCTCTCCCAAGTTTCAGCCCTAAATAGCAACTGCCCATTAGACATTTCAAACAGTATTTCAAGCTCAACCAGACCCAAACAGTACTTACTATACTTTCCCCCAAATCCCTCTCTCCTCTTCTGAACTTTCTCACTAATATCAAGGGTACCACTATCTTTTTATCACCTAAGTTTCCAAATCCTGGTATCATCCATGACTTCTCATTTTCACTCACCCCACATATCAAATCAACTGCCAAATCTTGTCATTTCTACCTTCTCAACATCTCTCCTATACATCCTTCTCCCCTTTATTATTGCCATATCTTTCAAATCGCTCTCCCTGCTGCTCCTAGTATCTCCCTGCTCCAATATATCCGCCCCACAGTTGCCAAAATGATTTTCTTAAAGTGCAGATGTAACCAGGCCATCCCACCTACTCAATTAACTCCAGTGGTTCCACATTCCTCCCAGAAAAGAATATAAAACTCTTTATTCTGCATTTAATGCTCTCCTCAGCCTGGTCTCTTCCTAACTTTTTAATCTTTATTCATGTCACTTTCCTCCATATACTCAAAATTCAGTCATACTGGCCTACTTGCTATTTCTCCCACATAAGACTCCATGTCCCATCTACTATTTCCATACTTTTACACTGGTCAACCCCCTGCCTAAAATACTGAAATATTCAGCTTCCTCACTTCAACTCTTAGACTTTGTCGTTCTTTTTACATACACAGTACTTAATACATACATACATACATGTACATAGTATGTATGTGTATATATAATGTATATATATATAATATATGTGTGTATACTGTGTATGTGATTGATTGATTTGTCTTTTCAGAGGGGGGAAGGCAGGGCAATTGGGGTTAAGTGACTTGCCCAAGATCACACAGCTAGTAAGTGTTAAGTGTCTGAGACAGATTTGAACTCAGGTCCTCCTGACTCCAGGGCTGGTGCTCTATTCACTTCACCACCTACCTGCCCCTATTTATTTATTTTTAAACAGTTAGTTAAATGGTACAGTGGATCATGTTCCATCTGAAGTCAGGAAGACATCTTCATGAGTTCAAATCTGGCCTCACACACTTACTGTGTGACACTGGACAAGTCACTTAACCCTGTTTGTCTCACTTTCCTCTTCTGTAAAATGAGCTGGAGAAGGAAATGGCAAACCTTTCCAGTATCTTTGCCAAGAAAACCCCAAATGGAGTCATGAAGACTTGGATAGGATTAAAAAACAATTTTTAAAATATTCTTTTCTTTTAAAATTTTGAATTCCAGATTCTCTCCTCTTTCACTGCTCTCCCAACCACTGAAAAGGCAAACAATATATCAATTATACATGTGAAATTATGCAAAACATATCTCCATATTAGCTATATCTCAATAAAAAAGCAAAAAATTAAACAATAAAATGATACTTTCATTTATACTCAGAGTTTATCAATTTTCTCTGGAGGTAGATAGCATTTTTAAATTATGAGTCACTTGTGATTTTCTTGTATCATAGTGTTGATCAGAGTGACCAAATCTTCCACAGTTGATCACCACTGAAACTTTACTGTTACTGTACATAGTGATTTCCTGGTTCTTCACTTCACTTGGCATCCCCTGCTATTCTTTTTTTTTTAATAAATTAATTTATTTTTAGTCTTCAACCTTTGCTTCCATAAGTTTTAAGTTTCTTCTACCTCATTGCCTTCCCCTCTCCCTAAGACTGCATGCAATCTGATATCCCCTGGGATTCTTAAAGACAGAGTATTTTCCACCTTCTAAAAAAGGTCTTTCCTGGTCTTCCCCAGAAGCTAGAGACCTTTCTTCTAAGGTTACCTTCTACCTTATACGCATCTTAGAGTTACATAATTATTTATATATTGTCTTCAGAGGTATGATGGAGCCAGCTTGGCTGACAAGAGACAATATCAAATTTTCAGTGTGAGCATTTACACCTTGGAAATTGGCAAATGCCACAAATTAGGGTGTAATTTATTGTTTTGTTGATTGTCTAAATTTAATATGTTAATAATAAAATAAGGTAAATAAATAAACAATAAGTATAAAATGCTAATAATACATAAAATAAATAATATATTACATGTAATTATAATATGATATATAATATGAATAATTGAAATATTAAATAAATAAATAATAAATTAAACAAAATAATTTATTTTGCCTTAAACATCCAGGAGAATCAGATGTTACAACATTTACCAGCACACTTCTGCTTATAGGGGAGTCTCCAGCATACATCTACATATAATCTTCATTATTAGTATTTCTCAATTTCTGTCTTAAGTCTAGACAATCACCAAAACAATAAGTTGAATCCTAATTTATCACATTTATGGTGTAAATTGCTTATTTAAATCCATTTTCTGCCACACTTTTTTTTTCAAGTTTTCTCAGTAGCACTAAGTGAATGTGAAATATTTTCCAAAGTAGTTTGTCTTGAGTTTATCAAACTCTAGGCAACTGTTTGTTTATTTGGACAGTTTTATTTCTTTGTACTGTTCTAATGATTAACTTCTCCATTTGTAGTTTTACCTAATAGATTTGATGATTTCTTCCTTATAATATAGTGTGAGATCACGCCGGCCCTGGAGTTAGGAGAACCCGAGTTCAGTTCTGGCCTTAGAAACTTAATACCCAAACAAAAAAAAAACTAGCAATGTAATCTTGGGCAAGTTACTTAACCCCAATTGCCCTCCAAAAGGCAAAAAAATATATATATTGTGAGATCTATAAAAACTAGACATTCATTTCTGCCTTTTAATATAGTATTTCCTTTAAAATTCTTGACCTTTTTTCTTAATGAATTTGGTTACTATTTTGTCTGTTTCTATCTTTTGGTAGTTTTATCAGCAGAGCACTAAATCTGAAAATTAATTTAGATTGTATTGCCATTTCTATTATACTTCCATGACCCAGTCATGAAAAATGAATGTCCCTCCAATTATTTGTCTTTTTTATTGAAAGGAAAAGTGTTTTCTAGGTATATTAAGTTTTGAGTGGATGTTGTTATGTTACCTTCCAGGCATATTATGCAATTTGTAGTTATTTTTTAATGAAATTTCTTGTCACTAGATAGCTTTTCAGGTACATTCCTGCCTCTGAGATTCTATGATTGCATAATAATTTCTAAGTTCTTAGATTTCTTGCTCTACTTTGCATAGTAGACATAATTTATTTAGACTGTATGTAGAAAATAAAACCCACTTAAGAGTAGAAAATTCTGTATTTTTTTTAACAACTACTTTTTTAAACTAGGAACTAATTTGACTGGAATCAATTATTTTTTTTTCAAAATTAGTTTGGTTGTGAACATTCTGTAATAGTACAGTTTATAAATGACAGGACCTTAAATAGTACTTGAGATTTGGAATCAGGAAGACCTGGGTTTAAACACCAGCTCTGTGACCAGAGGCAAGTAATAGCTCTCTGAGTCTATAAAATGGGTACAACAATTGTACTTGCCTAATGGAGTTGTATGCAAATATCTTTGCCAACTTTGAGCAGCTTTATAAATGTTAATTTTCTTTTTTTCTTTTCCTCCTACTTGCTTCTCTATTCTTCTGTATTTATATATTCAGTCCTAGTTCCTCTCCCTGGCACCAATCTCATACCACCAACTAGCTAGAGGATGTTTTGAAATGGATGCCCCATAGAGAGCTTCAAATCAACATATATGAAAGGAAATTCATTATCTTTGTCACCTCCCTCATCCTCCTACCAAGCCCCTCTTCACTTCTCAACTTGCCTATTGAGAAATGCATCACTTTTGATTGTTTTTTTTTAACCTCCTGGGTTCAAAACCTTGGAGTTATCCATCATATTTTACTTCCCCTCTTCTCTCCTCCCCCAACAGTATCCAAACCATTGTCAATCTTCTTGATTCTAACTCCAAAACATCTTTCCAATCTTTCACCTTTCTCTCCACACACAGGAAAACTGTGCTAGCTCAGGCCCCTGTTCCTTCTTACCTCTATATTTCCAGTGACCTCTTATGGGTCTCCCTGCCTAGAGTTTTTCCTTTCTCCAATTTATCTCCCACACAGCTTCCAAAGTGATATTTCTAAAGCACAAGTCAGACCATGTCGTCTTCCTATTCGATAAAATCCAATGGCTTCCTATTTCTTCAAAGATAAGATACAAAGTCTTTTGATTAACATTCAAAGCCTTTACCATCAGACCCCACCCTTCTCTTTACTGATTCCATATTTTAGCATAACTGTTCCATTTTACCATTGATCATACATGACAAGCCATGTCTACTCTGTGCATTTGAACTGGTGTGCAATGCACTCCTCCTCCATCTATACATATTAGAATCTCTAGTCTCCTTCAAAACTCAGTTTAAGCATTCCATCATCCTATATGAGGACTTTCCTCATCCCCTCCTCCCTTGCCCTACCTCCCCAGCTGTCAGTGTCGTCCCTGGAAATTACTCAGTATTAAATTCATATAAGGAAGCATTTATTTAAGGATAAGTGTAAATGTAGCATTTTACCTCCCCCTCACCTCCAGTAGAACATAAGCTCCTTGAGGCCAGGGTCTTTTTGTTTGTTTTTGTTTTTATCTGCATGGTGCTGGCCTATAAAGGTTGCTTGATAAATATGTGCTGATTAATTAAATAGTGGGACTGGACCTCACAATGGGAAACCAGGAATCATTACTCAAGTTAGTTCTGAATAAAGTTACATCATTTTCGCAAGCTGGCAAATATTTCGGATCATTGCTTTCTTTAAGCCTACTTTTGTTGCTTGTTCAGGGGAACAGAACAGATTCCAGATGTGCAGCAGCCTTGGGGGTGGGGTGGGATGGGGGAACCATATCTTTGACTTCCCCTTACACAATCCCCTCACCTTAAAACCTGCAAAAACCTCTGAAACTATATTGGGTATTTAAATGCAAACATTATTAAAAACTGGAAGTTTCTTTTCTTCAGATAAGCTTTCTTTTTAAAACAAAAAACCCACTAGGGAAATTATATGCAAAAAGCTGTTAATATAGCACTCAGGTATAAATTTATACCCCTATTCTCTACCACTCCCCTGGGGCAAAAGGCAGGAGATACAAAATCTGAAAGCCTCCTAGTAATGTACATTTAACCATATTTCACATCAGCAATATAAAGCTATTTTAACAGCCTAATGAGTAGTCTAAAATATTATATGCAGTGCAAGTGAATTAATGTTACTGGAAAAATCTTAAACTTGAATATTTGCTAAGTTTTTTCATGTTTCCATTTGTTAACAGATATGACAGCTCTGCTTTTCACCCCCTATATATTATGGACACCACCTTTCCATTGACAGTGAAATTGATTTCCTCCTCCAAACAAAATGTCCCCTTCCTTCCCCTCAGGTTTTCCCTTAGAGTGAGGATTCCACTATGATGGAGCAGGCCGGGGTAGGAAGAGAATGGAGGCTCTTTCTCTGAAATGATTTCAGCAGCTTCATTTCACTCAATTCAATTCAATTCTGCTCGATAAGTACTTGTTATGTGTCCATGTGTAAACAAACATGCTAGGAACAAGGATTACAGAGAAAAAAGTGAAAGTCTCTGCCTTCAAGGTGGTGGGCAAAAACAAGTATATAGTGTAAAAATACGTATGTAGCATAAAAACATGGAATAATACACAACATAAACCCAAAATCGCTTGTGGGTGGGAGGACTAATAGCTGAGGGGACAAAGAATGACTGGCTTCCTGCTGGAGGTGGAGCCCCAGGGGATCCTTGAAGGAAGGGGGCTATGGAACAGAGATAAAGAGGAAAGGCATTTTAGAGAAAGAAGGCCTTCTGTACAAAGACATGGATGTCGGAGAGAAAATGGCGAGATGGGCTAGTTGGCAAGTTTGGTAAATAATGTAGGGTACGTGAATCAAAGTAATATGGAAAGGTAAGCTTGGAATGCCAAAGAAAGCAACGTGCATTTATCCTAGAGACAATAGAGAGCGACAGGAATTTATTGAAAAGAAGGGTATATGAAATTCTACCCTTAAAACTCTAACAAGTAGCCTAGGGAAGTTCGGTGGTTCGGTGGATAGAGTGCTAGGCACTGAGGTCAGGAAGACTCATCATCCTGAGTTCAAATCTGGCCTCAGGTACTTACTAGCTATGTGACCCTGGACAAGTCACTTAACCCTGTTTGCCTCAGTGTTCTCATCTGTAAAAATGAGCTGGAGAAGGAAATAGTGAACCACCCCAGTATCTTTGCCAAGGAAATCCTAAAAAGGGTCATGAAGAGTAGGACATGATTGAAATGACCAAACAATAACAAACCTTGGAAGAGTCAACACTTGAAGCTAGCTACTATTCTCACATTGGGGTGAATGAAGGATGTGAGAGCATTTTTTTTTTAGAGGGCAACTAGGGTTAAGTGACTTGCCCAAAGTCACAGGGCTAGTAAGTGTGTCAAGTGTCTGAGGCCTAATTTGAACTCAGGTCCTCCTGACTCCAGGGCCAGTGCTCTATTCACTGCATCATCTAGCCACCCCCTAGAGATCATTTTAAAAAATATGTTGATTCAGGTCATTGGACATGTGTCAGCCAAGGGGCTTGACCAAGGTAAGACATGGAAGGAAGGATATGGAAAGAGGAGGATAGGTGGAAAGACAGATCACCTACTTAGCCTAATTCATAATTTTACTCCAAGATTGGCCTTGTTTCCAACAGCCCGAAAAAACTCCATCAGTATTGTAACTATCTTCAGTCTCAACTTTCTGAATTCAGCCTTATACTCACAGTCCTTTCTCTGAGTTTGTTCCGTTAACTCATGTGGGGCTACTGGAGCTTTCTTATCAGGAACAAAAAATTATCGCATGCATTCAATCAGGAGGAATGGAGGAACATTAATTGGGCTTCCCAGTAGCTGGGTAGACAGTAGTCTCTAGCTCATTTCCTCCCTTCCTTTCTCTCTCAAACCATAAAGAAATCATGACACCTTACATCATCTCCTTCTCACAATGTCCTCTCCCTTCCTCTTTTCCAAGAAAACCAACTTCTGTACTCCCACCATAAATATTGATTCTTTCCTCCCTGCCCCCTAACAAGGGTGAATAAGAATCACTGCCCACCCCCAAGCCTGTTTGAGGGAGAGATCATCCCAAGGACTCACTAACGGAATAGAAAAAAATGGGCCCCAGCCATTTCTGAGGTCCCTTTCAACTCTGAGATCCCATTTGATAAGTTCTTCCCTAACTGAAATTGCCTTAATTGCTTCTCGTATTATTTTCGCACAGCAAATTACACGGTTGATTTGAAGGCACATTTTACCTTATTTGCTGCAATTGGCATGGGTATCCTGGGCAGTGGTTTCCCAACGCACTGCAATTGCTAATTCCAGCTCTGGACCCAATGTTTCTAAGCTGTGAACATATCTGAACCTGAACTAGTGTGTCCTATTGGGCCCACAGTGTGATGGGTATGCTGTTGGCGAGGGAGCACTTTTCCTGTCTGAAGTCAGTTATATTAAAGAGGGATTCTTCTATTGCAGTAAAGTAGTTCTGTAGCACAAGTTGATGCCTCATACAAAATGGACGTGATACATTCTAGTCAGTTTGTCCCAGCTTAGGATCGAGGGCAAGGGATTATTATTATAGGGTTATATCTAGGGGGAATTTCCATAAACACAACATTCCAAAAAACAAACAAACAAGAAAATAAAGAAAGAAAGCAAACCACATGAAGCCAACCTCCAGGAAGCCAGGATGAAATTCACTTCCAGGGAAAGAGGAGCACTTGCAATCACCAAGTCTTATTGAGAGACGAATGGTAAGGCAAAACCTACTCCTGCTGTTTGGTTTTCTGTTCTAGAACGTACGTGTGTGTGTGTGTGTGTGCCCGTGTGTGTGTTTGTGTGTGTGTATGATGCTTGTGTGTGCATAATTCTGGGTGTACTTTGCACATTGGTGTACTAAAAGACTCTCTCAGCTACTTCTCCATAAGCAGCTGAGCACTTAAAAGTTCTTCTTACTGACTTTTCCAACAGCAGAATTCTTATGTCCTTCACAGAGTTGTTAGTATAAGCCCCAGCCAATACAGGGATTATTTAGAGGCACGGTATGGAGTTTTTAGTAAAAGGACCAACACAGAAGTCGTGAGTCCTGAGTTTTAGTTTAAGTCTCCTCTTAACTATATGGCTTAACCTTGGATAAGTTCCTTCCTCTTGAAGACTCAGTTTCTCCCAATGTAAAATGAAGAAGGGCTATTAGTTGAAATCCAAAGTCCCTTCCATCTCTGATACTCTATCAATCCATACTCAATGTCTCTGTAATCCCCTACCATTCAGTGAATGGTTTGATAAATGAAAAATCTGATTAAAAACAACATTGTTTTAAAAAATAGACAAAAAATCAGTCACAACGAAGATGGGGTTAAAGTGTCAAAGAGAAAGAAAGGGGATGAAAGAGGGAAATAGAGTGGGAGAGAGAGAGGAAAGATGAAGAAGCTTTAGCAAAGACTGGTGTGCCGAGTATGGGACGCACAAATCCAACAGCTGTTTGGAATTGATTGCGTGCACCCTCCATTCGGAGTGGACTTTTTCCTGTGTTCGTCAGACGTCTGCAATGTGGTGATTAATCATTCATGTCAGAATCTCTAATCCTATTCAATGGAAAACAAATGCCATGGCACACAGCCCCTGGCTTATCCCATGCACTTAGCATGTTCAAATGAACTAGGATGTCTGGGACAAAGATGGTTTACCAGGGACCCTGAATGGGAGTGCTGGGCAGCCCCACATGTTGGAGATGCCCTATGATCTCAAGGCCTTGGCCTTTTACTGACTGAAAAAATTCACCAGCAATGAAAGGTCAGGCTGTGATAGTTAACCAAACAACCAACATGCATTTAAATCTCTGTTAAAGAGAAGGGACTTGCGTTATTTATATAAGTCCTTTCTGAAAGGAGCCAAACAATTCACGTGAGGTATTTCAACAGGCCTCCCCACATCCTTGTGTAGCAGGGCAGGTAGCACCTCCTACTATCTCAGATTATAGGAAAATGTTGATTATAGAGAAATGAGGGCTATGAAGAAGCCTAAGACCACAAGAATGGAAATGTCCTCAAAAAAGGACGTGTCCCTGAATGATTAATTCTATGTAGGGGTTTTCATATCCTTGAAAAAAGCATTCACCTCCAACAGACAGTTGCATTTGGGTAATCATAAAGCATGGGAAGTCATTTTACTACCTTTAAGTGAGGTAGAGTGAAAGGGAGGGGAAGCATTGCTGGGAGAAGATCAATATTTAGAATCATAGAGTTGGAAAGGAATTTGGAGCCCGCTCATTTTACAGATGAGGATATTGAGAAATAATTATGATAACTAACATTTATATAGCATTTTAAGATTTGAAAAGTATTTTATATATGTTGACCTATTTCATCCTAACAAAAGCCCTGTGAGGTAGGTACAATTATTATCCCATTTTAGAGATTAGGAAAGGGCAGTTAAGTTACTTGTCCCTGAACCCATAGCTAGTAAATTTCTGAGGCTTGATTTGAGCTCAACTGGGTCAAACCTACCTAGATATAGATGTACAGGCTTGGCTAGTTAACTGCTTGCCTTGTTCAAGGTCATGTAGTAATAAGTGGTAGAACTAGGATTTAAATCCAGATGCTCTGATTCCAAATTCAGAAAGGCAGCATTACTGATTCATGTACAATTTCCCTGGGGCAGATGCAGAAACAAGTTCTCTTAATTCCTAACTTTGTTCTTAAATCACTAAATTGCCATAAACTCTAGTCTTAGCTTGATTAAATTTAAACTCGGCCCTAAACCTGATAGTCTAACCTAAAGTTCCCCAAATTAAGTTGACCGTGGAAAACTTGGGGGCTTGATGAAAGCCATAAATGCTGATATGAAGGGCCTAGGAATATAGAATGCTACCAGTAGGATAAAAGAGGCCTAGGGGAATTTCAGAGCATAATCTATGGAATTAAGTCTATTTTCATGCATAAAATTTGTACTTTTATATATCTTTAAATATTAAATATTTTAAAATGTAAAACTGGCTGCTATTGAACTGGTATCGCTCAGGGAGGTATTGGACACTATGGGCTGGAGTCTGCAAATAGCAAGTAGGCTCAGACCACATCAGGGCCCATGGTGATTTCTTGGTCCATGAAAAGGGATTTACAAAACATTAAGGCTTAAACATTAATAAATGTTTGTTGAATTAATAAATGTTTATTGAATGCTGCAAATTTCTTATTACCGAAACCTTTGGCTTCCTCCTCTATTCTCAGGGTATCCAGTTTCTCACCCCAGCCAGTCTCTCTGAAAGGCCATTCTCTCAAATTAATCTCCAGACCAATCCTTGATTCCATTGAACCTTTTGGATAAAGAATGTGCATTGTGTGGATCTCAGCATACATTAAGATGGTCTCCCTATAGATTCCATATAACAATGTGTATAGGTAATGACAATAGCAATGGATGCTAAACTGGGTCCAGAGCTGAGAAGGAAGGGTATGGTGACCTAGAAGGCTTTTTGAACATGGAAAAACAGTTTTTAAACTGACCCCAAGGTTATCATAAAAACAGAGACCCATCTTTTCAAGGTTAACATTTTAGTAACGTACTATGTAACAGAACTAAATAGTGAAGGGCCTTAGGAGTGTGCTAAACATGGATTGGATGAAGACATTAAGAAAAGAGAAAAAATGGAAGAAAATAATATCTGTCTTCAAGTATTTGAAGGATTGCAACATGGAAGAGAGAAGAGAGGACAAAATTAGGTGGAAATTGCAGAGGCAGTTTTTAGCTTCATATAAGGGGAAATTTTTTAAAATAATTAGATATCCATGAATAGAATGGATTAATTTGTATTTATTCTATTTATATTTACTCAGTACATACTTCTAAGTATCTCTGCTGTCTCCCCTATAAGAACATAAGGTACCCTTGAGTAAGGATTGCTTCATTCACTGTCTTTTTTTCCCCAGCACCTGGAACAGTGCCAAGCAAATAGTAGGTGTTTAATACATTACTATTGGCAGATGATTAATTGATTATCCGATTGATGCTTGGATATCTTCTCATCAAAGGCTGATCTGACCACTTGGCAGATATGTTGCACAGAGAATTTTCCTTGATGTCCCTGTTACACTAGAATGCCTTCGAAGCATCTTCCAACTCTGAAGCCCTGTGATCCTAATAACTGACCCACAGAGTTGTTGTGAGGACCTAATGAAATATTGTATTGAGAGATCCCCTTGAGGCTAATTCATCCAAATCTCAGCATCACTGACTGGTTAGGTACCCAGAGAGGCTGGCTGTTACCACTCTCAGGGTGCTAGGAACAACCCTTTGGGTGGCTGTCCTCCCAAACACTAGATGTTGCCATGAATGTGCTTTGCCTAAATAATCAGTCAATAGACACAAATTTTAGTAAAATCATTTATGCAACTTACAAATAATTTAAATAATTTTTCCCTAACACCACAAATATACTTTTTCGCAAAAATATACTCAAGAGTCTGGGAGGGGAAAAAAAGTGTAAAGGAATCCCAAAGTACACATGTGGGTGATAAATATGGCCTAGACAACTCACAACTCAGGAACTACATGTCTTCGATATTTCTTATGAATTAGTCTGCTGTTTAGCTGGGTGTGTCTGCTGAGGTACAATGTCTTGGCCAGGCATTTACCTCAGAACATCTGCTGGTCACCATGGTGCAATTCTTTAATGATTTTTTTTTATCTTGAATTACTGCCTAGAGTAAGAGGTAACTGTGATCTCCTCAAGTGAAATACTTCAAAGATTCTCAATGATACTTACTTTCAGACAGGATGGGGGAGAGGCAGAATTTTCTTCCTTTAGCTTTCTCGGAGTCTCAGTTCTAGGATCTCCAGGCAAGGCACGGAATAGCATGGCTCAAAAACTCCTTCCTTCTCTAAAACTCCATCCTATTTTTGACCTCCCCATACTCTTTCAGGAATCTTAAGTAGGTGACTGGCTAGTGGGAAGATTGGGAATGCAGTCTATGCACTGGAGACACATTTATCCTCTTAAAGGTTCTTCCTATGGAATTAAGGTATTCTAGCCTTCTATCCTTTTGTAAGGTGGAGAATGTTTATTTTGGTTTTGAAGGTTTTCCTCTTTACCTTTCAGTCTCTGGTCTTTAACCTTTTTTTTTGAGGTTTTAATTAATAATTTAAACTAGATTAAGTAGGGTTCTGTCTTGTAGTGAACTGGAAGACCCAGAAAACTATTATTCAGCTCCCTTAGACAGACTAGGTCCATCAGAAACAAACGAAACATTTGATGATGTCACCCAAGAATATGAGTAAAAACAGATCATACACTGTACAATATTAAAGAAAAGATGAGATTTATAAAGCAGTTTCCAAATGTTAAAGTGAAATGTAAGTGTTAGTGATGACAATTACAATGATGATGGTGATTATGATATTCGAGAAGGCCTAGTGCCCTTCATCTCAATAGATGGATCCACAGGTGCTGTATGTTAGGAAAGATGCCAAGTTGTACTTAGTTGTCAGCTAAGCCAAAAGGCTGAGCAGACACCACAGGTCTGAACAGGCGGGGTCTAGAGTCCTGGAAGTCAGAGTTCCCATTATTGGCAAATAGAGACAATGGTAACCAGGAGCCTAGAGGGGAGGCTGCTGTCTCTTGTTATATATTATCTGACTGCTGAGTGTTCATGATCTTGGCATCCAGTGATATTCATTTTGGCCAAAAAGGAGTTTGGGTTCTTCAGATGAGCCATACCCATGACTGAATTAAGGAGAGCATCCTTAGATTCAGAGGAAGTCATCAGAACTGAGCTTAGGTGGTTATAGCTGACCAAGATGGCCTCATGGGTAGCGAAACTATTGCTTTTAGATATTTAGCTTTTAAACACACACATATCTATACATACATGCATGCTTATATTTTATGTTATACATATGTACACATACATAACTTATAGTTTGTGTATACATACATGCACACACATATACATGCATGCACACAGTATATGTATATAGGTTATATGTACATGCATATAAACACAGGGACATATGATAGATATTTTTATATATGCATATATTCACATGTATACATATCTCTATCTCTATAAAAATATATGTATAGCTATGTCATTATTGTTCTTCAGTCATTTCAGTTGTGTCTGACTCTTTGTGACCCCATTCTAGGATTTTTTGGCAAAGGTACTAGAGTGGTTTGCTATTTCCCTCTCCATTTTACAAATGAAGAAACTGAGGCAAACATAGGGCAAACAGTTTGCCAAGGATCATATAGCTAATAAGCGTCTGAGACCGGATTGGAACTCAGGTCTTCCTGACTCCAGTCCTGGTACCACCTAGCTGCCCTCTATACAGAAATACATATGTGGATATTTTAGTGCATGAATACATACATGCATGTATGTGTATATTTACACATAGATATGTAGATTTTGTGTGTTTCTGTGTGTGCTGAGAGAGGGAAAGAGGGAGAAAGACAGAGACAGATAGATAGAGACAGAGAGACAGAGACTTAGCTTGGAAAAAACTGTTTCCATTGAATCAGAAAGTCACTAAGCCCTAGCCTAAGACTGATCCTGCTAACCAGAATGCTTATACTATCCCACGTCATGTTTGCCAATGAACAAAGGAAATAAATTGCTTCCATTGGAGCAATAAAGAAGCACTCAGTAGCCCTTCTGGAACATCATTACTACTTTTACCAGTTACAGAACTTTTAACCTATATCTGAAGAATGTCACTCATTTTTTTTTTAAATGACAGTCTTCAATATGATCTATAGTCAGGAGTTCTTCTCTGCCCCAACCCCCTTTGCAAAAAGGTGGACTCTATTAAGAATTTTGAGCCCTACTCAAATGAAGAAAAAACATTAGGGTTCCTAGGTCAGAGACTGAGAGCTGGAAGGGACCATAGGATTCATAACCTGCAATGTCATACCATTTTGAAAGGAGCCCATTAGTCACACAAATGTAAAGTCATCTGTCTTGGTGAAGAGAATAGATCATGAAAATAAAGAAACCAATTAAGGACAGATACTTGTGAGATATTCAGATTTTAAGACCTTGACTTTAGAAAGTTCAGAAAGACAGATAAAGAGCCCAGGTGTATGTTGACCCATGTCATGTGGTCAGAGTGAACCACCCTAAAGGGTCTAAAGAGACTTAATTGTTTCTCAGAATTTTGACTTTTAGCCGATGGAGAGGTTTCCATGTTCGAGTCATAGTATATTCATAAATCTATTTTCTGAAAGGTAAGAGGAGGTTAAAAACCACTTTCACTGACTATTGTTTTTCAAATTTAAAACCCCTGCAGCGATTAGGCAGTATAGGGGAAAGAATTTGAGAGCAGCTTCCTGTTCCTTCCCTGCTCAGGCAGAGTCCCACCAGGGAGGAACAGGACACCCCATTGGGATGGAGAAGCTTTCATTTGTTCATTCTTCTAAGGGAGGACATTTCAAGCAAGTAGCCACGCCCTCTGAGACACAGAAGTGAATTAAAAGTGGATTTAGAGTGCATCCAGCAATGACAAACTGCAGCTTGGAAAGGAATAAATCCAGAGCACACCTTGCCTTTGGGGCTGCTGAGGGAGGGACTGGGAGAAGAGAGCAGAATTCACTTAGCACTTGCAAAAAAGCAGACCCATAAGCCAGAGAGAAATCTTCCTTTTACTCCACTAGCAACATAAAACCTTGAGGGGAAAGAACTGACTTCTTGTTTACATATCTGGAGGGCTTATGGCAAGAAATTGGGTGGAATTTGGACATCCTCCCTAACAAAGAAAAAACAGGCATTATTAAAGTATCTAAGGTCTGAAGTACTTGTACCAAGACAGACACTGAATGATAACAATAATTATAATGGTAATAATGATGACAATGATAATGATAATAGTGAACATTTATATAGCTCCCACTATGTGTCAGGTACTATGTCAAAAACTTTATAGACATTATCTTATTTGATCCTCACAACAACCCTGAGAGGTAGGTGCTATTATTATACCCATTTTACAGAAGAGAAAACTGAGGCAAACTGGACTTGCTCAAGGTCACAGAGCTAGTATTTGAGGCTCAGTTTGAACTCAGGCCTTCCTGAGTCCAGGCCCACTGAAGAGTACTTCTGTATGAGGTACATGAATAAATAAATGAATGAAAAGCATTAAAATGTTACTCTATTCCTAGTAATGTGTTAATGGCTGTGGGTACTAATAGAAAAACAAGAGATGCTGCCCACTGAGAGTCAACATTTTTGTGGAATGGTGTCTAGCAAAGGATATTTTCATATGGTGAGTTATAGAGATGGTAAATCGTACCCTTGGGGAATTGATTGACTCACCCTTTCCAGAAGCTTGATTCTGGAATCTGTTGATTGTTTATCTTTCCCAGAGTTAGAGGTGGAAAGGGGAGAGAAATCCTTCTTCAGAAGAAATCACTGTAAAGCCTCATCTGAGAACTTCCTAGATTCTACCTAGATGCTGCCTTGTTGAGTTGTTTCCAATAAACCATGCATTTAACTGCTATACCATGGAATTCATGATAGCAGAAAAACAAATATTTCCACGTGAAGTCAAACTCATGGTCCTTCCCTTCCATTCTAGATTCTGTCTCTGACATTAATATATCAGGGTATATTAAGTAGTAGAGGGCAATAGCTACCATTCATGGCACTACCCTTTAAGTATAATACTTCTTTTTATTTCTCTTAAATTAACCTTTTCTCAAATCTTTAGGAGTAGCTCCCCAAGTTCCAATGTTATCCATCAGGAGAAGTTATCACATAAGAAGGAAGACTAAGTACATACTATTAATGGGTATCTAGGAAGTGCTAGGCCTGGAATCAGGAAGACTCATCTTCCTAAATTCAAATCTCACACACTTCCTAGCTGTGTTACCACGAGCAAGTAACTTAACCATTTTCCTCAGTTTCCTCATCTGTAAAATGATCTGGAGAAAGAAATGGCAAACCACTCCAGTATCTTTGTCAAGAAAAACCCAAATGGGATCACAAAGAGTCAGATATGACTGAAATGACTGAACAACAGCAGTACATGGTAACCCCAAATTCCTCCACTCTGTATTAATAGTAAATGGTGCTATAACATTGCTTGGAAATTGTAAATTGTTTGCTAAATACTTCATTTTTGTGTGTGGGTGTGGGTGTAGTACTATGGTTACTAGACTTCAAACTCAATTTTGTGACATGGCAGTCAAAAGAGCTTATGTGATGTGGGGTTACATTAAGAGGAGTGCAGACATGTTACACGTACAAGCATGTACCCATTCCATTGTACTCTTCCTTAGTCAAAACATTAGGGAACTGTGGTCTAAATGCTCACATGTAATACAGACTAAAGACGAAATTTTGTTCCCTAAACACATTCACCTCCTAAAGAGAGAAAACCATTATTTTTCATCACATACCTCCCCTTCCTCTCCCCTACTCCTTCCCCCTAAGACTTGGAAAGTACATGTGTCTTGATATCAAGGCAGGGCACACTAGACCTAGGAAAGACACTAAATAGCTGTAATCTTCTTTGTAGATATCATTATATACCTGATATGTTTTTTGGACTATTGAAAGAATGTATTTTCATCACAGAAAAGACATTTTAGAGAGGACTGTATGTTTGTTGTTGAGCTGATGATTTTATCATAGTCCATATGTTCACTATTGATTTAGGAATTCCCTAGCTACTCTGTGTACAGCATGAGCCCCATTAAAGGCTTCTCTTCCTTGAGTAAAACTGTATATTTATTTGGTGGAGCTTTGCCTTGTTGGTACTCTATGTCCATTGCTTGAATGGTCCCAGGAGTCCTAGCCTATAACAAATTTGGGGAGGAACAGGCTTGTTAACAGTACCTTAAGGAGCTCCCAAGAGGAAAATAAGTCAATGTAGGAGAAAAAGAATGGCTGCTTAGGCATGCTTCCAGAAGAACCAGAATGAGAGTGTGGAGTCTTACAAAGCAAGGGAGAAGAGAAGGGTCAACTATCTAATTACCAGAAGGTGGAGAGTAAAATGCATTAAATGCTACAGAGAGAAAAATATTGGGTGAGAATCACAAATTTATATTTATAAACAAATCTCATTTAAAATGCACCTAAACTGATTGAGAATTTTTATTTATAATAAAATTTATTTCTAAAATGCATTACAAATTTATAAAATTCATAATAAACCTTTTCCTGAAAAAGTAAAGAATCTTTCTCTAGTCTATTTCCCTTTTAAGGTCAAATTTTCATGAGATAGGTTATCTTAAAGTAGGGCATACCTATACTATTAAGTGTTTCCTCCCAGGTTTCTTGTTTCTAGGATGAGTAAGTGTAGTTTATTTATACTTTCCTTATAATAATTGGAGCTATTTTTCCAAGGAAGTGAAATATATGGCAGCAGAAACCTAAGACTAGATCAGAATTTTCTTCCTAACACTCAAGAAAGGTAAAGACATGCAAACAACAGTACTCAGCCTCTCACCCATAAAAGGAACAGATTTAAACTTGATGTATGAGAAACAAAGGGATATCATGGAAAGATCAAAATCAGGAAAACCTAGGATCAAGCCACACCTCTGACATGGACTGGTTATGAGGCCCTGGTCAAGTCGTTTTGCTTCATAATGATTTAGGCAAATCTCAAAGACTTTAATTTGTGGAGAAGGTACTGGCTTGCTTTTTTTTAGAAGACTTTCCTCATTAGGAAGCTTTCTATATCAATGAAAAAAGCATAGATCTCTTCCATATCCTTATAAAGAAATACTTACTAAAAATTAGATTGTTCCAAAGTAAAATGATTGGAATTATAAACTAGTGAGTTCCTTGTCTTTAGCTAGATGACTATACATAAAGTACATCTTGGAAATGATTAATCCTTCAGGTATGAGTCAGTTCAAATAGCCTCTGAGGAGTCTTCATTCTCAGAGGCTTTGATTCTAGGATTCCTAATTTCCCTATTTCTGTGAATGTTACCAGCTAGGCAGTAGACAGAACTCTGGGCTTGGAGTCAGAAAGACCTGAGTTCAGACCTAGCCATTTTCAAATTGTGTGACCCTTAGCAAGTCACTTCACCTCAGATTGTTTTGGTTTCATCATCAGTAAAATGAGGGTAATAATTGTACCAACCCCCCATTGTTTTTATGAGGATCAAATGACATAATAATTGTAAAGCTCTTTGCGCAGTGTTTGGCACATAGTAAGCTTTATATAAAAGTTGTTATTATCATTAATTATTATTAATCATTCTCTTAGCCATACAACTTGGAAACATTAGAATGATCTGTGTCTCTCTTGACTCATTCACCAAATCCTATTGATTTTTCTTGCTAATATCTCCCACATCCATCTCTTCCTTTTAACTGTTTCCATTCTAGTATCTGTCTGCACTTCCCATCTCACCCTGGATTATTGCAACAGCTGCCTATGTGGTCTTCATCCATCCAATCTTTCCTCTCTCCAATCAATTTTATACTTTGCAGTTAGGATATATTTTTAAAGCACCATCTCATTACTACTCTGTTCAAGAAATATCAATGAATCTCAAATATCATAATATAGAACCCAGATTCATTATGTTGACACAAAAGACCTTCCACAATTTCTGTCTACTTCTGACCTACTTTTTAAAATCATGGCTCTTACTAACTATTCTAAAAACATCTCTGTTACAGCGTTGTTGACTCCCTGCCCTACAACATGGCATATGCATGTCTGTGCCTTTTTTTTTTTACTTTATTCTCCATGACTAGAATTCCCCTCCCTTTATTCCCCTGTCTAGCCAAGTCAGTTCCTACTTCTCTCATGAAGACTTCCAGGACTCTCCTGTTCACAGTGTTTCACCCCTTCCCCAAACTCATGGTACATTGCCTCTATCAGTCACTCAATCAGTTATTTCCTTCCCTCTGGTGTCTATTGTATTCTTATGTCTTTTATTTTATTTTCTCCAGCAAAGCAATAAATTCCCTAACTATAACACATATATAATATGCTTCTTTATCTAATGTTTTAGGATATTCTATAGACATTTAAAATTCAACATGTCAAAAGTAGAATTCTTCTCTTTCACCCTCCCTTCCTCCTAACTTCCCTTTTTCAGTTAAGGACACCACAATCTTTTACAGCCCCCCCCCCCCATTTAAAACTGCAGTCATGATCAACTCTTCACTCTCCTCCACCCCCTCACTCCGGTACCAAGTCCTGTTGCTTCTCCTTTGATTACATCTCTTGTGTCTGTGCCCTTTATTCACATGCCACTGCCTTTGTCCAGGCCCTCATCACTCTCATTTGCACCATGACAATTGTTATTGTTGTTCAGTAATTTCAGGTGTTCTGACTATTTGTGACCCCATTTGGGATTTTCTTGGCAAAGACACTGGAGTGGTTTGCCATTTATTTCTCCAGCTCATTTTACAGATGAGGAAACTGAGGCACACATGGTTAGGTGACTTGCCCAGGGTTGAACAGCTACTATGTGGCAGAAGTTGGATTTGAACTCAGGTCTTTCTGACTCCAGGCCTTGTGCTCTGTCTACTATGTCCATTGTACCACCTCACTCCCCCTGGAAGCCTCTGCATTGCTCTCTACCTCTACTCTCTCTCTCTCCAATCTATCCTTCACATAGCTAGCAAAATGATACTCTAAAGTTCAATTCTGACCATATCATTCCCCTCCTCAAGAAGCTTCAGTGTCTACCTACTGCCTCTGGGATGAAACACAGACTCATCTCTTTGACAATGAATGCCCTTCATCATCTACCTCCAGACCATCTTTCATATTGATTTCATATTACTCCCCATCAAGCGCTCTCCATTCAAATCATCCACCTTTGGTGTCTACCTGTCACCAATCTCTCACCTGTGACTTCAAGGAGCTGTAGCATCATGCCCAGTGGTCACACTCTTGGTACCTTGGTAAAACCATCTTGGCAGATGGCTAAACCAGATTAAAGGATTAAAGGTAACTGACAGGCTTCAAACCCATCAGTGAGTCAGGGAGGGTGTGCACCCCAAGTATGTGAAGACTTCCCCTGGCAGAATCGGTGGATAAGAACAATCTTTTTCAATGGTGGCTGAAACAGGTATTTTGGAGTACTTAGAGATTAGTCAGGCATCAAAAACACCAAGGTCATCAACTCCATCCTGGTCTATGGCCAATTGTTCTGACTTTTGTCACTAGACTTTGTTGACTCTGGAAGAGAGAATGACAACTTTGTGCAGTTCTGCCTCACAAATCTAACTCACAGTTAAGTCAAGACATCACCCCATAATGTCAGTAGCCCTCATTGAAAATAAAGGAGAGACAGCAACATTCTAACCAAACTGGTTAGCTGTTCTTTGCACATGACATCCTATCTCTTATCTTCAGGCTTCTGTACAGGTTGTTTCCTATGTCCGAAATGCATTCCTTCCTTTCCTGTGGCTCTGAAGAATGCCCAGGTCATTTAAAATTTCAGCTAAAGTGTAACCTTCTAAATAAGGCCTTTCTTGACCATAGAATCACAGAATTTCAGAGTTAGAAAGACCTCAGTGGCCATCTAGTCCAACCCATAAATGAAAAGACTCCCAGCCACCACATTTTTGACATTTGGTCATCTAGTCTTTGCTGGAAGGAGAATCTCCCAATCAGTCAGTTAATCAACATTTATTAAGTGCCTGCTATACTGTGCTAAGTGCCATTACCTCTTAAGGCAAGACAATCCACTTTTGGACAGCTCTAATGGTTAGAAAGTTTTTCACCACATTAAGACAATTTAATTCTTTACTACTGCCATTCTTTGCCCCTAGTTTACCCTTGGGGCCAAATGGAATCATTTCAGCTGCAAATGATCCCCTGATATTACTTTGCATTTAATTTGCATATATAAATGTATATACTATCAATGTGCTTCTGTACACACAAACATATATGTATGAACACATGTACAAATACATGTGTATATATGCATGTCTGTATCATGAACTTTCCGACAATAGTGTATATATGCTGTTTCCCCAAATAGAATGTAATGGAAGTTTCTTGATGGTAGGGACTTTTTCATTTTTTCCTTTCTGTACCCATTACCTAACATGGTACTCAACACATAGATGTCTAATAAAAACTGTTGGTTGACTGGTCTATGTCCCTCATATTACTGTTATAAGAATTTCGTTTATGAATCAGCTAACTAAATATTTGTTGGGAAAATGAATTATTTAATGAATGATTTAGTTTTTCTTTATTTCTTTCAATACTTCTTCACTCACCTTAATGACCAGTGCAGTTGTTGTTTTGGAAAATGGTAGAAAAACCTGCTATCCATAATGCTTTTGACTATTGAATGCTTTCTCTCCAGAGGAAGTGGCTTCTGGGAAAGGGCCTCTAATAGAAACTGGAAGACCACTTGGAACTGTTGTAAAGAGAATTCTTATTCAAGAAAATGTTGGACCTGATGGTTTCTGAGAGACCTCCCAACATTGAGATTCTAAGACCCTGAACTACTATTCTCAAGGAAAACATTCTAAACTGAGTTTTTTTTTGGTAAACATCTTCCCTGGATTGTGGTTGACTTATCCTCATTTTAATTGGCACAGAAAAAGTGGTAATAATCAAGGTGCAGGGGTGGGGGGATAGCATAACTTTCCCAAATCTAGTCTCCAGGGGCTCCTGGGATAGCTTGGTAAAGCTATTCATAACCAAGGGGAGAATAAAATGAAATACCCAATGAGTGGCACAGACAATAAAAGGGTATGGGATTGAAAGGAGTCAATGTGGGGCAGAGGCAAGATGGTGGTGTAGAAGAAGGAAAACTCTGTGAGCTCCCCCCATAACTACCTCAAATACGTATAAAATATGACTCTAAACAAATTTTAGAGCTACAGAACCCACAAAGTGACAGAGAGAAACAAATCTCCTGCTGAAGGCAGCCTGGCAGGCTGACAGTAAGGGTCTATTGCAGCTGGCTGGGAGCTGAGCCCAGCCCCTTGTGAGCCTATGGTTTTAGCCCCAGCAAGACCCCAAACAGCAACAGCCAGAGCAGACTTCAGGAGAGTGAATCACTAGCAGCTGTGGTGATTTGTAGACTTATCAAACCATAAAGGCCAAAGAGCAAGTAAAATATCAGTGTGGAACTAAGCTGGAACTGGGGGGAGGGAGAGCAGGGGACAGAAGAGTGTGGTCAGGCCCCTGTCCCTGTGGTGAGAGACAGCAGAGACATGGCTGTGCAGCCGACACTGTGGGGCTACTTCAGAGCTCCTGGCCTGCATATCGCAGGGAGACCAAGAGACCATTCAGAGGGTAATCACTCTTGCTTTAACCTGTTTGGATCTGGATCACTGTCTTGGGTGGAGGTGCTGGGGTGTGTGGCCAGTGGGCCAGAGCTTGCGGGGGCTTCAGGAAGAGCACCCAACTAATAGCTCCAGCAGCTGTGAAAACCCCAGTGATTTGGGACAAAGCCCTCCTCTCTGGAAGAAGGGTTCTTCTGTGGCAAAGAACTCAAAAGTCAATTGAAAGGAGTCAATGGGAATTTCCCCAATCCAAAGGTAGAATGGGAGAAGGACTGAACATATATAAAGAAGGGAAAGAAGTTACCTAAAGGGGAAAAGAGAAAGTTTGAAATCAACAAGAATGGGAACAAAATGCAGAAAATGGGAATGCCTAAATCAAATAGGCACAGAAAACAGGGTTCTAGTGATCTCAAGTGAATCATATAAACTTTTTAAAACAACTATGCACTTCTGGTACATGTATAGTTTGAAATACTTTTTTAATGAAATTTTATGACAATGAAGGATTTTGCCTTATTTATCCATGCACTAAAGTAGATATTCTTAACCTAGGATCAGTAAATAGGTTTCAGGAGGGTCTTTGGACTTGGGTGGGAAAAATAAAGTTACATCTTTATTCTCACTAGCCTTAGGTTTCCTTTAGAATTTTATGTTTTATTTTATGTATGTAAAAACATTATTCTGAGAATATTTATTCACATGATGACCTAATAGGTTCATGATACAAAGCGGGTTAAGACCCTCTGGCTTAGATAGACTTCAGAGATGATTTAATATGACCTCATGCAACAGTTGATAAAAATAATTATATCTTCCTCTTTCTATCTCTTACAGTATTACACATGGAATTAGGTATACTCTCAACAAATCCTAGCATTGAATTGAATTTGGAATGAATTCATCTTTGTATATGTTAGATGGTTATTCAATATAAGACTCAATTTTGCCACTTCTCATCTACCTGCAGTATTCCTTCAAGTATTCACATAGACTTCCCCCAAGCAGGCCCATATGGCTCTGACTGAATGAGAGCAGGCCTGCTGTTCTATTCAGCAGAGCATGGCTTTGTGCTGCTTGCCTGAAGCAAGTCCTGCTGCTGCTACTTCCCAATGGTCAAGGCCTCCTATAGGAACCCAGGTGCCTTCATTGGGTACCTGCCCTACCTTGCCTTGGAATGGTCCACAGATTTGGGATGCATCCAAGTGCTCTCCCCAACTTTCACTTACCAACTTTCTACTTTTTCAGCCTGGCTACAACTTCTGAAATATAGTCTACTAGAAAGAACATTGTTCTAGCAATCAGGAGGCCTGAATTCTAGAGCTGTCTTTGCCATTGATTATATACTTAAACAGGCATCTAAACATCTAACCCTGAGGTCTTTCCCTCCCAGTTTTCTTTTCTTTATATTTCTTTCTTTTTGATTGATGGGGCCATCCTTTGACTCACTTCTTAAATAGGCTTATTCACTGAATGGGTGTTGTCTCATTCAAAGTGAGAATTTAAAAAAGATTTTAGCTCAACAGGGCCAAGGTCTCTGACTGCATCCCAGGTCATCTCTAGTTGCCCTGACTGATACCTGGCCACATGACCCAGAGGGCTCTGGAGGAAATAGTGAGGCTGGTGACTTTTGCACACTCCTCCCTCACTATTCCCTTGACTAAAGTCAATTGCAAGTCATGTCATAATCTCCCTGATGTCATGGTCCTCTTCAAGAATGAGAATGAAGAACAAATTACAACCACAACCTAGGTTTCCTCAACTGATTAATGAAGATAGCAACCGTATGTAAGGAGAGACCTAGGTGTGGTGAGGGCCCACATGTACTGAGGACTAGCCCCTCACCTATGGCAGGGTGATGTCATTGTATGGCTCAAAGGGAGGCAGAATATTCATCTCTAGACTGTTTTTCTCTTTCATCCAAGGGAGACTAATTCCTTCCAGGAGAAGGAACAGGAAGTCAGTATCAGAGACTAATGTGTTCTCCTCAACGATAAAGGGTACCATGCTATTACATCTATCTGCTCTTTTAAATATTATGAGTCTAGGGAATATGATGAGGTTCAACCTAGCTTTTGATTGCTATTTCTCACTATTGGGGGAAAAGGGGAGTTCCAAGTACTATATCCAAAACTTGACCCCTTTCCCATGAAATACCAATTCCACAATGAATACATATAAAGAATATCAAAGAAACTAATTTTTCCAAATCATAGTGAAATAGAAATCAGAGAAAATATATGTGGGACAATATGTGCCAGAATATAGAGTGAAGGAGCTCTCCCACTGGAAATGAGATGATTCAACTTAATCAAGAGAAAGAGTTCTAGATTTCACTCAAGGAAAAACTACCCAAAGTCTCTGGAATAGTAAGCCAGGGCTAGGGACATGATGGAGGTTGCCAGCTCCTCAAATGTTTTCCCAGAGTCTTTTTCTCCAGAAACTTCAAGTGAGGTTGGTCTCTTCCATGGTCCCTCTGGAAACACTAAGCCAGAAGTTTCCAAAGTGACTTGATGCCTGAAGAGAACCCTAGAAGACTGAAGGTCTCTTACTCTTATCAACTCTTTCATTCTCTTCATGAAGGGCAGGGCTTTCATCTCCACCAAAAAGGAGAGTGGGCTTTGATTGCAGTCATAATTGCTGTACTAAGGATAAACTGATGTCCTAAAAGTCTTAGTGCAGTTTTAAACTTTAATAATTTCAAAAGTATAAATGCTACAAACTTTCAAAAGCAATAATTTGAAAGTTTAGTTGCTTGTATTCCTTTCTTGCTTATTTAGTTGGAAACTTTGAACAAAACAATTTTAATTTTAATAAGACAGGGCACCCTCTCATTATTCACTGTGTGTGACAGTTTCCAGATGATGCTTTCTCAGATCAGTGGATCGAAATATTCTTTTGATTATCTACCTTCATTACCTGATGTATCTCCATTAGACTTTTTCTTGTGGGATCATGTTAGAACTATCATGTCTGTATCAAAACTCCCTTCTTGGTATGATATTAAGGGTAGGATTACCAATACAATCTTTTCAGTTACTGAAGAGTCTCTGATGAAAATTTTTACAACATTCAAAAATTAGTTGGAGCAGTGTATAACACAAGACACCATTATGTTGAATTTTAATAAGAAACACAATAATATTATTAAAATATAAATAATAACCTTTTTCTATTTTTTTAAGCAATTGGGGTTAAGTAACTTGCTCAAGGTTACACAGCCAGTTATTCCTGGGTGTGGTGCTAAGTATTTGAGCCCAGATTTGATCCCCAGATCATCCCGACACTGGAGCTGGTGCTCTTACTCGCTATGCTACCTGGCGGCCCAATTTTTCTATTTCTAAAAAGAGTTTGTAGTTGAAGTTATTAAAAACCTAAAACCATAGTAAAAATCTTAGGACACTCTGCAGTTTAGAAAGATTTTTGAAAAGGTTGAAAGCATTGTCTGTCCTTTTATAAAACTGGGTGGAGGGGGTGGGGTAGACTTCATGTTCTCAAAATTCCTTACTAGTTCTAACTCTATTCTCCTATGGCATTGTGTAATGTGCAAGAGTTTTATCTCCTGCCTCTTTTCATAATTACCCTTGGCTCTATCTGAGCTTGTTCATCACCCAAATCCCATTCATTTTTTTTTCTTGGTACCTTCTTGTATCACCTAGTCTCATTCCTTTCATCAACCCAACTAAAGGACCCCTTTGATACTTCTATTACCAATAGATATCTTTGGGTATCCAAAATTATATCCTGTGGATGAATTACAGAGGGTCAGATTTGAGCTCAAGAAATAGAAATAAAGAAGAACTTTCTAATAATTATTTCCAAGTGAATAGGGTTACTATATTAAGTAGTGAATCCTCTGCTTTTAGAAGGGATCAAGCAGAAGTTAGGTAACTACTTGACAGGGATGATAGAGATTGGATTCATGTTTTTAAGGGTGCACTAGATGACTTTTAGGATCCCTTGTACTTCCCAGAATGAATGATTCTTTTTTTTTGCCATACCTCCTATCTATATAGCAAATAGAAGTTACCTCTTTGCAATAGGAACAAAAACTAAAGGGCAATTGGAGAGTTAGTTGTGAGGAGGCTGTGGACCCATTACAAACAAGGAATTATGTACAAGAAATAGTGTATATGATGTCATATGAGAAATGTGTGATTGGAGTAATCAAGTTGGTCACCTTCCCAAGAATAAGAGATAACTGAAAGAAATTTTATGTGCTTGCTTGGGGTTCACAAAAGGTCAAAATATCTAGGAGAAAGGTTAGAGAATATTGGTTGGACCCCCATACCAAATTCAAAGGAAGATACAGACAAGAGTCGCAGAAGTTATGAGAGCCTGCACCAGTGAGGTTCAGTGTCAGAGGACAGAAGGGGGCATATTCAAGAGATGATGCAAGTAGAGGGGTTAGCCTTGGTAAGGAGTAAAGTCACTTCATTATGTGAGAACAGGGATGAAGGAGAAGAGAATGGCAGAGGGCCATCTGAGTGATAGATGAGGAAGAGGAGAGAAAAGGGAGCCTACAGTGAATGGTCTCATTTTTCTTCTGGAAAATATGTGGCAAAGTTTTCAGCTGAGAGAGTAGCAGGGAACGGCAACCATTTGAAGTTTGAGAAGGGATGAGAAGGATTGGAAGAACTTCTGCGGAGAATGCGATAGTGAATTGATAAGGGATGTTTAGAAGGATTGCCTTTCTGCAGTGAGAGCCCAGTTGAGATTGAGTAACATAAATTTGTAGTAGATAGATTTTGCTATCTTATTTGACCCTCATAATAACCCTGTGAGGTAGATGCTATATTTATTCCCATTTGACAGTTGAGGAAACTGAGTCAGAAGTTAAGTGACTTGCCCAGCGTTACACACTAATAAATGTCAGAGGCTAGATTTGAACTTAGATCTTCCTGACATAAAACCCAGCATTCTATCCACTGAACAACCTCGCTGCTCTAATGGGTGAAGGGGGTCAACATGGCGCAAACATATTCCAGGGCAGAATACCCCAGTTGCTGAGGGAAGTTGGACTAAAATGTGACATACACTAGAGGGAGAAATGAAAAGATGCCATTAAAGTATGTTCACAACAGGGTGATATGTATATTGGTGATGAAAAAAAGGGGCATTTTAATGGGTTGCAGTATGGAAATAGGAACAATAGATGGACAAATTTTCAAGAATTGTGTTGCCCAGATCTACCTCTCACCCTCCACCTAACAAGTGTTTCTTATCAGGGCAGGGCAGGGGAGGCCTCATAACTCAGAGTGTAGGGGAACTCCCATTATATCAGACTATCTTCTTTGTGAATTGATATCTCTAGGAGCAAAGTCCAATGCAAAGTCCCACCAAAATAAATTAATAAATTCATGAAAAACACTACTACTAATGATGATAAAAATAATAATGATTTGCATTTATGTAGTTCTTCAAGGGTTGGAAAGCAATTCACATAGATTATCTTATTTGATCTTCTCTCTCTCTCTCTCTCTCTCTCACACACACACACACACACACACACACACACACACACACACACCCTCTGCATAGATACTAACATTGTCCCTATAGTTACAAAACTAAAGATGATAGATTAAGCGATTTTTCTCAGGATATACATGTCTTAAGTGTCAGAGGTGAGATTGGAATACAGGTCTTTCTAATTATAGGTTTAAATACATACTAACATGCATATAGCCATATATATGCCTGCCATAGGAAGAGAAAAGGTAGGTAAGACCTAAAAAGGCAATAATTAGAAATGGGATAGAAGAAAGAGTTTAATATTGGTTCTCCAGAAGCTGTATAAAGAAGAAACAATAAGCATCTATCCATCAAGAATTCAAAATGTATCAGAAAAAGAAATAAGGACAATCTCTTCTTAGAAAAGGTTGAAGGACAAAGCTAAGAAAAGATAAAAGGGCAGAAAATATAGGCTGGAGTGGGAAGAGCCTCTGGCAACAAACTAGTTTCAAAGTATATAAACAAAATTAAAAGGACTAGGTACTTATTTAAAAGAGGAATGAGATAAAAATGATACAAAAGAAAAAAGGGAGAAATCATAAATCAAATAATCATATCCATAAATAGGAATCAAATTATCAATCAAATTATCCATAAGGGAATGATAGAAAGAAAAAGAACCCTCTCCCAAATAATTTGCCACATACAAGAAATTTTTTTAGTGACTTATGTGAACAGATGGAAAGTGAAGCAGGAAACTGATATACACTGACTATAACAATGTAAAAATAAAGAGCAAGGACAAAGTAATCAATACTGAATACTGAGAAATTAGAAGGTACTGTTTGTTTAAGAAAAACATTTGACACAGGAAAGGTTCTTTAGGTAGACTGGGGAGGTGAGGATATATTTGTAATTCAATATGATGAAAAAACAAAAAAAGTATCATCACAATTTTTAAAGGAAAACTATATTCATGCTATTTCTTTAGTGCAGACCCCACAGTAATTTTAGTGACTTAGCTGCAAGGTCTGTGATAGCAACATACACCTAAAGGAAGGCTCAGGATTAGGACTATGTTCCTTAGTCAGTTCCTTACAGGTGACTGCTTTGTATGCTCTTGGTAGATGTATATACAGAACAACTCCAGGCCATGACTTATTTTATATCTCTGCAGCAGGCAGGGAAACGTAGCACACATCCTGCAATTGGATTTGTTTGGATAAATGACAGTTCTAGACTCACTTCTCCACTACCCATAAATGGAACCTAAAATCCATTTTATAGGACTCAGATACTGAACATCTATTTAAATTTCAAGAGTTACTAGCTACCAAATTACCAGATAATATTTTAGTTATCTCTACTTCTCCTAACCTCTTTTGAGTAAAGTTATTATGAGGTAGGTCAACATAAAAGCCTGAAATCCTGGACTGTATTCCTTTAAGTGAAATGACATTTCTAGGTAAAGAGCTTCCCTGTATCCCCTGCAGAAATATATCTGATTTCAGAAAAGGATTGATTCAAATAAAAATGTGTTTGTATAAGAAAAATTATTTTCTACTGAGAAAACACATAGTTTGGGGTAAATTTATAGTTGTGGCCAGGTCATTAATATCTGGTTGTCAAAAAGTATTGGTTTGAACAAAAATATGTTGTAATAAAAATGCATTGTTTTGAAGAAATTTATTGGCCCCATGAAAACCTATTCGATTCAGAAAGATATGTTGATTTCAATGAAAAATCTATTTGTTTTAAGAGAGATAGTGCTGGGCTCTGGACTTTTTGATGGGAAATCCTCTCTATGACATTGATGTTCACTTAGAAAAAATGAAACATGGGCATAATTAGCAGAAGGGTTATGAAGTTAGAGCAGAAGGCTAGTGTAATCAATGATGGTTAACAGGGATATGACGAGTTTCATCTTCCAAGTATGTTGACAAACACTGGATAATGAAACCTTACAATGATCCCAGACAGGCATGTGACTGCCCATGCTTTCAGCTAATGTGAAGAAGGTGGGTAAGGGACTTTGGGAATCATATATTTACAGAAAATAGTGTTGGGAGGTACCTCACAAACTATGTAACCCAAGCCTAGGTGACAATCCCATTTGCAACATCTCTGATAGATAATCCAGCCACATAGGACTTGACAATCTTAAGTGATGGAGAACTCAGTCTCCAGAAGCAGTCCATTTCACTTTCGAATATCCTTAATGGTGATGATATTTTTTACTTATATTGAGCTGAAATCAGCCTCCCTACAAATTTCTATCACTGTCCCTCATCTTATACTTTGGTATCAAGTCAAACAATCTTCAAAGCAGAGGAAAGGTGGATTCTGTGGCATGAAGATAACATTTGAATACAACATTGTGAGAGTTGTCATGTCTAGATATGATAAGAACTGATGCTTTGCTTAATTAATGCCTATTAGCTTTTCTCTTTGACATGAAGGCATGTGAAACGAGGATACCAGGAATATAGATCATTGTACTAACCCCAAAGAACAAAATTAGGAGCAATGAATGTAAGCTGCATGGAAGTGAATCTAAGGTTGACTAAAGGTCAACCACTTTTAATGTTTAGAACTCTCCCAAAGTGTGATGGACTGGCTTGGGAGAAGGTGAATTTCCTCAAACCACAAAAAAGCATCTCCAAGAAAATGCTGTATGACCATTCTTTGGTTGGTTTGATGTTGTCCTTCATTCTCAAAGATAACCAAAATGATATCATTATGTTTGTCATCAACTATTGTTACATGTATTGTAAAGGAGATAACTTTTCAGGTAGGGACTAGATGGATTCTGACATCCTTCCAAACTCTGAAATGCTGTCATTCTGAGTTTCATCATGTCCGAGTAAATAGAAGTGAGAAGGTAGCTGTTTCTTTAGGAAATATTTATGAGTAGCCAAATGTAGATAAAGTATTAAGTAAGGAGCTGGGGTAGTGGTGGTAATATAATATTTATATGAGACATTTATATAAGGCATCTTTATCTTCATGCAGTTACTATCCTGTATGCAGAATGTATCTTTGCCCTCTCCTTGCCCTTAATCATTTGCCCT
>NW_027185876.1:16493900-16497631 GCF_028583685.1 Petaurus breviceps papuanus
CTTCCTTCCTTCCTTCCTTCCTTCCTTCCTTCCTTCCTTCCTTCCTGTCTCCCTTCTTTTGCTCAACATCTCATGCTGCTCACGCACACATACACACACATGTGCACATGCACACATGCACACTACCAACTGACAAAGTTACGAATTTTCCTATTCATATTTTTTGTTTGTTTGATAGCCTGGCAGGACAAAAGTGCTCCAAAAAACCTGAACTATTCATATTGGACAAGTCCATTTCAAGGCTTAGGTAAATTAGAATGAATTCCTTTTTTTTAATTGTTCTGCTTTCTTTCATTAAATTGAAGAATCTGTGCCAAAAATTTTTATAGATCAAATAATTTTTAACACTCTCTTAGAATTTATTTCAAATAACTACATAATCCATTTTTAAGAATACTTTTGTCATTGACATAATCGATATTATGTGTACAAGTGTGACTATGGGTATGCATAAAGCATGATCCTTCTAAACCACACAAGTATGTGTGTATGTATGTGTGTGTGTGTGTGTGTGTGTGTGTGACATAAAGGGTGATATCACAAACAAATCAGGGAAGCAGGGGAAAAATTCTTTGAAAAATCTATGAATAATGGAAATGTTCACGACCAAACAAGACAAAGAGTGTTACATGAGGTAAAAAGGATAATTTTCATTATGTGAATTAAAAAAAGATTTATAGAAACAAAACCAATGCAGCCAAAATTTGAAGGAAAGAAGGAAACTAGAAAGGAATTGTAATAAATTCCCTGAGAGAATTCTTATTTCCCAAATGTATAGGTAACTGAGCCAAATTTATAAAAAATCAAGAACCATTGCCAGTTGATAAATGGCTACAGGACATGAACAGGCAGTTTTCCAGAGAAAAAATGAAAGCTATCAATGATCATATCAAAAAATCCTCCAAATAATTAGTAACAAGAGATATGCATATTAAAACAATTCTGAGACATCTACCTCATCTCATATCCATCAGATTGGCTAACATGATAGAAAAGGAAAATGATAATGATAAATGCTGGAGGTGATGTGGAAAATTGGGATACTAATACATTCATGGTCAAACTGCAAATTGGTCCAACCATTCTGGATAACATTTTGGACCTATGTCCAAAAAGGTATAAAACTGCATGCTCTTTGACCCAGTAACACCACTTCCAAGTCTTCATCCAAAAGAGATCAAAGTAAAAGGAAAATGACCTATATGTATAAAAATATTTATAGCAGCTTATTTTATTTTGTGATGAGAAAAAAATGGAAATAGAGAGGATGCCCATTAATTGAGGAATAGCTGGACAAGTCGTCGTATATGATTGTGGTGGAATATTATTGTGCTAAAAGAAACGACAAAGTAGGTAATTTCATAAAAGCAAGAACAAAAACAAGCCAACAACTAGTAAGTCTTATAAGAGTTATATGAGGTGATGTAAAGTCAAGTGAGCAGAACCAAGAGAACATTGTGCACAGTAACAGTGATATTGGAATGATGATCTACTGAGAAAGGTTTAATTACACTGATCAATACAATGATTCAAGACAGTTCCAAAGAACTCACAAAGAAAAATGCTATCCACCTCTAGAAAGAGAGAAAGAACTAATTGGACTCTGAATGCAGATTGAAGCATATTTTCTTTCACTTTATTTTTCTTGCTTTTTTCCTTTTATGATATTGCTAATATAGAAATATGTTTTGCATGACTTCACATGTATAATGGGAATTGTATTTTTTGCCTTCTAAATGGGGTGAGGGAGAGGTGAGACAGAGAATTTGGATCCAAAATATTTCAGAAAAATTCTAAATAAGTAAAAGTCTGTGTATTACTGTCAGTTATATATATATATATAGAGAGAGTATAACCTTCATACAGAACTCTGTTCTTAATCTTTCTATAATCTCTAGTGCCTAGCAGAGAGATCTATACTCAATGGTATTTAATATACATTGAGTTGACTTGAATCCCTAATATATTTGCTTTGATTATGATTTTCATATAATGGAGTATGTTCCTTCCTCACTTTTACCTGGTTTCCTTCAAGACTCAACCCAGGCTTTGCCATGTACCTAAATTCAGCCTTTCTTGTTCCCCTTAGTTGCTATTTCATTCCCTCTCAAAACTGCCTTGTATTCATTATGCATATTAGCATCTACAGTCCCTCCCCCAACTTAGAGTTTGCTCAGTTACCATTCCTATCTACTATGTGTTAGGACTAGGGGGTTGGCTTCTGGTCATGTACCCCATCACTGAAGCTTCCTTATTTGTCTGCTAAGCATATTTCCCAGGGCAGGTGACTGAGCAGCAACCTCAAGACACATGTATCTACATGATGATATTGTGAATTTTGAAAGCTCTGAGGATTCTGGAAAGAGTACAAGGTGGTAGAAGTGGTGTCCATTGGAATGGTAATGCTAATGGCTGATGGCAAGGGAAGTGTCTGTTTTGAGTGTGAAGCAGTACACCAAGGATAAAAATGGATACAGTCATCAACAGCAGATGCAGCTTCAAGGGCATGATGCCTTATACTAGAGAAAGATGTTGGCTATGAACTCAAGAAAGAAGTGATGAAGTTGTCAATTGCCCTTAACCACAAATGAATCCTACATGTGTCACTATAATTATGCTCCAAATTTGACCCCACTCTTTCCATGAACCTTTGTGATTTGTGGAAGAGTGAACACCAATTTTTTTTTGAGAGAAGGGTAGATTTTTTTTAAACTATTGTTCTTGTTATGCCATTTGAGGAAGGTTTTTTGAGAAGAACTAATTGAGTCTACTGGATGAATGTTAATAGGAAACATACTGTTGGGGGCTCAGGAGCAACACTGTAAGAAATATAGCTCCACAGGATTACCTCTAAAATCTAAGGTTGCAATCGCCTCCTGGATCCCCAACCTGTGAATATGACAGCATGCACATGTTCACATACATGCACATGTGCACATGTGTGTACACATATGCACATAGTATATATAAATGTGTATATGTTAACATACATACATACACATTGTATATACATACACACATAGATTGATTGTTAGATTTAGATTGACAGAAAGATAGATGAACAGATGGATATTACCTCCTTTGTTGGATTATAAATCCCTTAAGATAAGAGAAAATTTTACTTTTGTTTTTATATATACAACACTTAGCATAATGTTTGGCTCACAGAGATGAACTAACCATTTCATAGTACAGGGAATCCCCAAGTGAAGATTCTCCCTCAATGAGTGTAAGTTGGTAACTTAAAGTTTTAGAGAGTAGCTTAGGGCACTAAGAGTGACTTGTGCAGGGCCACAAACCAATGTATCAGGAGAAGAACTTCAACTCAAGTCTTCCTGGATCCCTAACCAATTCTCTTTCTTCTACACCCTGTTACCTTTTTGTAGAGAGCACTTCATAAATGCTTGTGGATTGATTGATGGGGTCTTAGTAACCTACTTAGAGAAGTTTCTCTGGAATTTCATGACAACATGTGACAAATTTCCCCAGGAAGAATGTCACTCCATGAGATCATTGGTACATTATGTAACTTGTTAGACAAGAACCTGGACTTCAGAGAGATAATCTGGGCAATCTCCCCAGAAAGTAAAAACACAGCTGCAAATATGATAATCAGAGAAGAGTAAGACTAATTGACTGAGTCAGCATCAAAGAAAAACTAGGACAAGAGCCAGGATGTTGGTGAAAATAGGGATTTCTAGTTAGAAGGGGAGATTAAAATTCCATCAGAC
>NW_027185876.1:16497641-16505124 GCF_028583685.1 Petaurus breviceps papuanus
ATCTATCTATCTATCTATCTATCTATCTATCTATCTATCTATCTATCTATCTATCTATCTATCTATCTATCTGTATACACACATATACATATATATCGCTTGATGAAATTATATATGTGTATATATGTATACATATAACACACATATATACATGCATATACATATACACAGAGTTAATTCTGTCTGGAGAAAACCTAAGGCCTATATAGAAACAATAAACAAGGTCATCCCCAAAGGCATGCAGAACCCCTGTTGCAAGTCACATTTTGTCCCCCTCCCCAAAATTTCTAAATGATTCTCAAGACCAGAAAATCAGATCTAACAACTGCTATGACATGGTTTAAAGGTGATCTGCCATTTTGATTATGTTCTGGACACTACTTAACTTATCAATATCTTCTTAAATCAAGGCCAGCACAACTGAATGCAATAATTCAAATGAAGTCTGATGAGGGGATCATCCCCTTCTTATTCCTGGAAGCTATGTTCTCAATACAACCCACGATTGTATTGGTTGTTTGAGTTGACACATCAAACTTCAAACTAAGATTGAGTTTGGAGTCCACTAATACCTCCAGATCCTTTTTTTTCAGAACAGCTGATATTTAAGCATACCTTTAACATCTTCAGCTTCTGAAACTGATTTTGTGGATTTAAGTACAACTTTACACTTTTCTCTACTAAATTTCCTCTTATTAGTTTCAACCCCAAATGCTTTAGCCTATGGGAAAAAAAGGCCTTTTGGATCCCAACTTTATTAGCTTCTCCTTACAGCTTTAGATTATCTGTAAATTGGATAAGCATACCATATATGACTTTATCAAAATTATTGATAAAATAATTAAACATCAGAGAATCAAGCACCTTATCCCTGGAAAACTGTACTATAGCTCTCCTATTGCATTGATAGTAGGTTCCCTGTTACTATCTCCTTGTTTTTCTTGAAAATTAACTCCCTATTAATCATTTAGTTCTGTCCCTTCTAGGATAAAGGACATTCTCCTTTGCAGAAGGAAACAAAACCAAGAAATGGGGCTTCTTGGACTTCTGCAGGTTTCTGATTGTCATTATCCCATCTACCCCAGGCTAAAGTTCTATCCCTTCTTTGATCCTCTTTTTGCTCCCATCCTAGCTACAAGTCACTTTTTGTTGCCTTTGCTTCTTTTATCAGTCTCATCTCCTTGTGAACTTAACATTTCTGACACTGTTTTTACAGGACAGTGCCTCACTCACAGACTCATTTTTTTTGTGACCTGCCCTTTCTTCGATGTCCTGTGAAATCCTCTTAAATCTAAGTTGGTTGGCGAGGTCCTTGTGTATCCATATTTGGTCTCTTCAGATAAATTTTTCCCCCTTGTTGGAATTATTTTCTCTTTTGTCTTTGGAATTTGATTCTTTGAGAATCTTCCACTCCTCCAGGACTCTGAAACATGGGATCTTACCTCTTTTTTCTTTGAATTCTTTGCAATCTACTTTCCAAAAATCTAGGGTTTATGTCAGTCCCAGTCTGGATTCCTTTTTCCTTGCTATCACAAACTCTGGGATTGAATGTTCACTTCTTCCCAATGTTCCCATCATTTCCATTCCATCAAGAAGTTCCTCCCCGTTAGTGAGACTCAGATACAGAATATACTACCCCTTCTTGTTTCCTCAATATTTTGAAAGATGAAATTATCACTAAAGCAAGTCCCTGAAGCTGTTAGCTACAATATTTTTGGTAGAGAAAGAGCTCCCACAGATGGCTAGGTATCATGCCTCCATACCATATTTGTGATCTGTTTCCCAAACTTCTTTTCTATCTCCTCTTTCTGTCCAAGTGATCTGTGTTATACTCAGAAATAATAATGTCTTTGACTTTCCCCCAGATTCTCTCTATTATCCTTTCCCATTCTGGCTTCTAAATTCCCTCATATGGATATTCTTTCTTCATATATAATGCTATACCAAACTCTATTACCTTGCCTGTTAATTCTGAATAGTCACCTAGTATTTATTAACACCTACACGTGCTAAGTAATATGCTAAGTGCTAGTAATACAAAGAAAGGGAAAACACACACACACAGTCCTTTCAATGCATCCACAATCTAAAGGAGGAAACCACATGTAAACAACTTTGCACGATCAAGACATATACAGGATCAATTGGGAGTTTGTCACAGAGGGAAAGCAATTAAGGTTAAGGAGAATCAGGAATGACTTAATGCAAAAGCTGGTATTTTAGCTGAAACATGAGGGTAGTCAGGAGATAAAAAATGACAAGAGAGGACTTTCTAGGCATGAAGAACAGTGTAGAATGTCACATGTGAGAGGAGCCAGAAGGTCAGGGTACCTGGATCACAGGGTAGTTGGAAGAGAGTAAGTTGTAAGAAGACTGGAAAGGTGGAAGCAGCTAGATCACAAGTGGCTTTAAAAATCAAGCAGAGGATTTTATATTTGATCCTGGAAGCAATGGGGAGTCACTGGAGTTTATTGAATAGCAGAGTGTTACGGTCAGATCTATGTTTTAGGAAGAGCAATGTGATACCTGAATGATCAACAGGAGTGGAGAGGGACTTTAATTAGAGATAACAACCAACAGACTGATTGCAAGTCAGGAGAGAGGTCTGGCCTGAATTTGAAAATCATCTTCATAGAGATGATGTTGAATTCATAGGAGCTGTTTAGATGACCAAGCGAAGTAGTGTTGAGGGAAAAGTGAAGAGAACCCAGGAAATAGCTTTTGGAGGCTGTCGTGGTTTAGCAGGCATTATGTGAATGATGATTTAGTAAAGGAGGCTTATACAGAGTGGTCAGACAGGGAGGAGGAAAAGCAGGAGAGAGCAATGTCATGAAAACTACAGAAAAGACAGTATCAAAGAGAAGAGTCCAGTAATGGGTTTCATCTGAAGAATCTCAGTGATATCTATATGGCCAAATTTTCTCTTTGTGTTAAGATCTCTCATTTCTCTTGTTTCTTGCCTAAACTTTATGCATTTATATAGAGACACCTGAGACCATGGGTTTTGTTACTGGATCCTTTAATTTATTTATTTTTTCTTATGTGAATTTATAAGTGTTACAGCTGCTATGTTTACTTGTATGTGGCTGCCCTCCATAGTATCATCCTTGGGGAATATACAGAGTGGATTTATCTCTCCTTACTCATGCCTTTTAAAGTTTGAGACCTTATCATGAGATTTTAAGGCACCTGGAAAATGCATTCTTAGCAGCCTTTGTTTGATATATTTAATCTCCAGCCAGAAATATGTCAGCCTTTATTATAAGCTATGGTACAGAAGTCTAGATCCTATTCTCAGATACCACCAAAACAATTGTTTACTTCCCAAATTATTATTTTTTTTTCTGTATCCCTCACCTTCAATAGGAAGAAGTGAGGAAAATCCAACCTGAGCTCATATGTTCTTCAATTTCTTTCCCAAGACGTCAAAATTATTCGCAATATTTTAGGTATCTTTTGGAAGAATCATTTGTGGGAAGTTGTCATCTCTTTCAATAAATCTTGAGATATTTTCATTTCTGTCTAGGATATATGCCTCAGGACGATAACAGACCTCTCTGTTATTGTTATCAGGTCAACAAGTAGCTGCCTCAATACACATGAATGATGAACCATCAACTGCTGCTCTTCAATGCATTTTCCTCTGCCCAGTATTGGATGGGGCAGTTTGGTGTTTCAGAGGACAGAATGATGGGCTGGGAATCAGAAAAATTCATCATCTTGAGTTCAAATTTGGTTTCAGATACATACTGACTGTGTGACCCCAGGCAAGTCACAACTCTTTTGTCTCAGTTTCCTCATCTATAAAATTAGCTGGAAAAGGAAAAGGAAAATAATTATTTGGTAGGTTGGATTGGCATGGCACTGAATAAGAAGGTTAATTTAGGTAGAATTGTAATTTTTTTTATATTGGCTTGGCCCACCCAAGAGAAATTAAATATATTCCAATTGTTTAGATCTGACTTTCTTTGTATGAAAAGTGTTGTGTAATTCTGTTAATATAGTGCCTGGGTTTGTCTTGGCAGGTAGACTCCCAAGTATTTTGTATTGTCTCCAGTTATTTTAAACAGAGACTCTCTTTATATCTCTTCTTTCTGAACTTTGTTGGTAATATATAGAAATACTGTTGTTTTATATGAATTTATTTCATATCCTGCCACTTTGCTGAAGTTGTTAATATTTTGACTAGTTTTTTAGTTAATTCTCTATGATTCTCTAAGTATACCACATCATATTATCTGCAGAGAGAGAGTTTTATTTCCTCATTACCTATTTTAATTCTTTCCTTTTCTTTTTTTTTTTTTGGTCTTATGGGATAATTCAATTTTGAGTACAATATTGAATAGTAGTGGTGATCATGAGCATCCTTGCTTCACCCCTGATCTTTTTTAGAAAGTTTCTAGCTCAGCGCCATTACAGATAATGCTTGCTGATGGTTTTAGATAGATACTACCTATCATTTTAAGGAAAACTTCATTTATTCTTATGCTCTCTAGTGGCTTTTAATAGGACTCAATGTTATATTTTATCAAAAAGCTTTCCCTGCATCTATTGAAATAATCATATATTTTTGTTGGATTTGTCATTGATAACATCAATTATGCTGATAGTTTTCCTAATATTGAACCAGCCCTGCATTCCTGATATAAATCCCACCTGATCATAGTGTATGATCTTTGTTATATATCAGGTGTTTTTTGCCTTTTTTTTTTGGAGGGGGGAGGGCAGGGCAGTTGGGGTTAAGTGACTTGCCCAAGGTCACACGACTAGAAAGCGTTAAGTGTCTGAGGCCAGATTTGAACATGGATCCTCCTGACTCCAGGGCTGGGCTCTATGCACTGCGCCACCTAGCTGCCCCGTGGTATATTATTTCAATCTCCTTGCTGATATTTCATTTAAATTTATTGCATCAATATTCATTAGGGAAATTGGTCTATAGTTTTCTTTGTTTTTGTTCTTTCTTCTTTAGGTACCAAATAGCAAATTACATTCATATAGCACTTTCAAATCTGTAAACTATTATATATCTAATATGTGCATATATATACATATATATGTGCAAATATGTATTTGTCATTTGAATACCATAAAAACCCTGTGAGGTATTTAAAATATTATATCCACATTTACTTATGAGGAAACTGAGACTCAGAGGGGTTAGATGAGCAGTCAGTCCATGGTCATCTATCTCTATATGCATCAAAGGAAAGATTTGAGCCCATCTTGTTGCTGTGATGTTCTATGCCATACCATGCCACACCATGCTGTGTTGTCACATCATCTTATATGTTATGTTATACCATCTCATGTAACATTAATCATTGTTTGTAAATATCACATAACACCGACTGGGTACAAGAAGAAAATTCTAGAATCTCCATCAAACTTCTAGAATACTATCATAGTAAAGACAAACAGGGTGGAAATATGCCTTTTTCATGAAAAGAATGAGATTATTCTTAGACATTCTAGGATAGCTAATTTTTTTTTAGTCCTGACAGTGTTAAGTAATAAAGCAAGCATTTTTCATTTTCTTAAGGTCTAAGTTACTCTTTCCCATGAGTCACAGCTTCAGAGAGAGCAAATGGTTACACTTTTATTATTTTACTAAGCCACAAATAGATACAAGGTTCAATACTTTTTATGGATCTGGGACCTTATTATTGTAGGTGCTTTCTCTTAAGATGCAAATCACAATCCATCTACACCTCTTCTTTCTGTGGTCCCTGTTCGTGTTCTTCTATAAATTCTCTATGGTGGATTTCCCAATGTGCTCAAAGTTTATTCTGAGTCCTTTAATGTTTTCTACGTACTAGTACAGTATTTAGATGATCCTTTAAGTTTATCAGAGTGGGGATTCCAAGTCCTATATATAGATTGAATTTGATGGCCACTGAGGTCATTTTCAACTTTCTAATTCTGTGATTCTGTGAGTCAGACTGTCCATTTATTATCCTTTACTTTCACTTTATGACCCAATAACTTCCTTATCCAGTCACATCTTTCCTTGGCAATATTGTTTATCCCCCTTCCTGCCTGAAAGTTGCTGTATACTATTATTCAAAACAATATTCAATACATATTCAAAATAATAAGAAAAAGTTTAAGGATAGTCTTTTAAATAAACTTAAGGTTAATAAAAATTTTATCTCAAATGATCCTTAGAGCAGCCCTGAGTTATGTATAAAAATATTATTATACCCATTCTACAGATGGGGAAACAATTTCACAAAAATTAAATGACTTTCCTAAGTCCTTAGGAACTTCCCAATTTCCTAATACCACATAGGTATTAAGTATCAGTGGCACTATTCAAAAACAAGTCTCTCTTAATTTTAAATTTCACACTGTCTATAGAGTAAATTCAAACCAGAATTAAAGCTTTATCATTTCTGTTTAGAAAATGATATAGATACATAGTCAAAACCAAATTTGAAAAGATAATTTCTTGTGTTCATGTATCAGTTTGACGTACTTAATTATCAGTCAATGATACTAACCATTCTAGTTTGTGCTGGTAAAAAGAATGCTCCTAAAAATCTAGAATTAACTACATGCAATGATTTCCTAGGATCTTGGGTCACTTTACTGATTAGCTAACTCAATCCTTTCATTTCATAGATGAGAAAACTAAGGCAGAGACATTCAGAGACTTTTCTGAGATCACTCAAGAAGTTGATTTGAATTACAAGATTTGGTCCCAGATCTCTTGACTCCCAGTCAATGTACTGACTACCACTCAAGTGCATTCAGAGGTTTCCTTCAGAGGTTGTCTAATCCCTCTTTAAAAAATGATCACATAACTTCACTTTTCATGGTTGAGGTGTGTGTGTGTGTGTGTGTGTGTGCGTGTGTGTGTATTTATGTGTGTGTTAAGTGATTAGAAAATAGAAAGTGTTAGGAGGTGAAATCAACAGGTAGCCATGCAATAATTGAAACCAGCACCGATGCCCACTTCCCAAACCCTTTCAGATTTTCCTGGGATGTTTTTGACTTAGTGCTATGAGCAGTTGACCCCTGTTAAACATAACTTTAGCTGAAAAGTAAATGTTCACATAAAGCAAATAGCAGAGTAAATGCCAAGATGGGTGAAGACGTCATACTCCCCGTTGCAGCCTGAACCCAAGCGACAGCAAATACATAATGCATAACCAGTGAGATTTCCTTTGGGCTCTCCTGTCTTGGCCATGGTCCGAGCACAAAGCCCAGTGGAAGCAAATAAATAATCAAACACAGATTTGGAGTCATGAAATCTTTATGGGAAAAAGTTTTTAAAACATTTGGGCCATGCAGAGCTCAGGAGTTGGAGAGGCTACAGAAGAAAAATCAATTAGAAATGGGAAACTGGCTGAGGCAAGAAATTTTGTACTTTTCTCCATTTGCCCAGATTTGACTTCAGCTATTCCAAAGTTGAAAGAGTGAAGGGAACTCTTTCTTTTCTTTTCTTTTCTTTTCTTTTCTTTTCTTTTCTTTTCTTTTCTTT
>NW_027185876.1:16505134-16506551 GCF_028583685.1 Petaurus breviceps papuanus
TTTCTTTTCTTTTCTTTTCTTTTCTTTTCTTTTCTTTTCTTTTCTTTCCTTTTCTTTTTTCTTCTCTTCTCTTTTCTTTTCTCTTCTTTATTTTCTTCCTTCTTTCCTTTTCTTTTCTTTTTTTTTTTTTAATTACATGCAACTTTCAAACCTCCCCAGGAACCAAAGGAATATGGTATTGCAAGAAAGATGGACAATACCCATCTGGATCACAGTGTATATGTCTGGAAAAGGTGGGCCACTGGGTGACACAATCTAGAACAGCTAGCATAATTGAATACACTACTGAGAGGAATCCTGGGAATGTAGGAGCCCATAGTTCATAACTTGCCCAAGGTTAGCCTGTTAGAGAGGCAGTGGAGAGAACACTCAAGTTGAAATCAGAAGACATGGGTTTGAGGCCCATCTATAAGAGCTCACAAGTTAAGTGGACGTGGGTAAGTTATCTCATCTCTCTGAGCCTCAGTTTGCATATCTTATAAATGGAAATAAAAAGTATTATACTACTGATCCAGCCATAGGATCACCATAGGACTAGAAGAGACCTTGGAGACAGCAAATCTAACCCCCCCCCCATTTTTTAGAGGGGTGGAAACTGAGGCTTGATCAGGTTGAGTGACTTGTTCAGAATCTTAAAGGGAGTTAAGTATCAGAGGGAGGATTTGAACCCAGGTCCTCTGAGTGTAAAACCACTCCCTTTTACACCATACCCTACTATCTCCTCACAGGGTTGATTTGAATTAAAATTCTTTAAACCTTAAAGTTTTATAAAGCATTATAATACATCATCATCAGCAGAACCAGGACTGGAGCTCAGATCTCTTGGGTGTCTGTACAGAATCATTCCACCAGAGCAACCTACCTTTTCCCGTGCTGGAAATTGGAAAAACAGGTGATTTCACAAAGAAACACATTTGCGAGATTAAGAAAATCAGGAGAGCTTTGACTTAGGAAAAGCCATATTCTTAGTTTGAAACAATGGCTACATTCACTTGCCAGATAGTATTAGAAATCAGTTTTTCTCTAGAAGATTCTCTTTTTTAAGCTCAGAACGGTAATTAGGGTAGAGGGAAGGGGAGGCTGAGTATATGGTTCAATTTGCTAACAGGGAGAGAGGGACATGTTCCCTCCTACAGCAGTCGGGATGACTCTTTCTCCACTCTTCGAGGTTTTCACCCTGGTTGCCATTGTCTGCATAGATTGTAAATGAAATTCATGATTTGGGTAAGAATTAAATTAGTTAATTTTTGAGGTCTTTTACAACTCTAAATCTATGACTCTATTATCTAGATTTCAGTACTGGGGAGGAGGAGGAGGACGAGGACTAGGAAGAGGAGGAGGAGGAGGAGGGTGAGGAGGAGGAGGAGGAGAAGAAGAAGAAGAAGAAGAAGAAGAAGAAGAAGAAGAAGAAGAAGAA
>NW_027185876.1:16506561-16515530 GCF_028583685.1 Petaurus breviceps papuanus
AAGAAGAAGAAGAAGAAGAAGAAGAAGAAGAAGAAGAAGAAGAAGAAAGAAGAAGAAGAAGAAGAAGAAGAAGAAGAAGAAGAAGAAGAAAAGAAGAAGAAGAAGAA
Source organism: Petaurus breviceps papuanus (assembly GCF_028583685.1). Classification (NCBI taxonomy): domain Eukaryota; kingdom Metazoa; phylum Chordata; class Mammalia; order Diprotodontia; family Petauridae; genus Petaurus; species Petaurus breviceps. The sequence continues at coordinate 16,506,669 of NW_027185876.1, forward strand.
GAAGAAGGACAACAAGAAATATTAACATAACCTACCATGTGTTAGGTGCTCTACTAAACACTTTACAAATATTATGTCATTTGATCCTCATTATTACCCTAAGATGTAGGTGCTATTATTATCCCCATTTTGCAGTTGAAGAAATTGAGGCAAACAGAGGTTAAGTGACTTGCCCAAGATCTCACCACTAGTAAGTGTCTGAGGAGGGGTTTGAACTCATGTCTTCCTGGCTCCAATTACTTACAACCCCAGTCACTGCAGGCAAGCCACTTAACTTCTCTGCTGGTAAAATGGAGACACTGATACTTGCAGCTGCTGTAAGGAAAACAGATACAAACCATACAACATTAATTATATAAACATGAGCTGCTATCATTATTGCTACTTATTAGAAGCATCCGGGTCTCCAGGGAGTCTCAAGTTCATTCAATACAATTTTCCTCCTCTTCTAGAGTAGCCCACCTTGGAATAGCATTCACATCTTAGATTTACATTGTTTCTATTTCATCATTTTCTCTCTTTTTTTGGAGTTTCTGAACTGTTTTTTATACAGAAAGGCTATTAAGTTGCTGCACCTCTTTCTTCCCAGCTATTTCTGATTCTCAGGCCTTCTCACTTGGGTGAAATGACACAGATTGAGTATTTTATGTTCTGAATACTTAAAGGAGTTATTTACACTAAAAAGAAATATTCATCAAGAATAGTTATTTATAAATATATTGATATGTATATTTGGACTGAACCTGTGTAAGGAGGCTTTAATGAGGAAACTCACCCTATTAATGCAGATCAGCAAATTTATAGTCTTTGAGATTTGCCTGGCTACAAGAGAGGTTAAAATGTATTTCGCCCAAGGTCACACAACCAGTTAATGTCAGAAGTGGGACTTCAACCTAGGTGTTTCTTATCCCAAAGTCACTATCCTGGCCTAGGGGTTTTCAAAGTGCTGACCCTAGATCTCTAGGGGTCCAAGAGAGTCTTTCAAAGAGTCTGCAAGGTTAAAATGATTTTCAGAACAATACTAAGATATTATTTGCCTATTAATATCTTCTCTTTCCAACTGCTTAACTAAATGAAGCCAGGTTTTCTCCATATACTTCAACCAAAACAACATATTGCAACAAATTGAATGTAGAAGCAAACAGGAGAATCCACCTATTTTATATTAAGCCAGACATTAAAGAGATTTGAAAAAAAAATAATGCTACTTGTCTCATTAAATTACTTTTTTGCTTTGGAAAATATGATTTTTTCTAAAATAACTATATAGTTTTAATATAATTTTATTTTTTATAAAATATATTATTTCTGTTAACATGTTTATTATTGTCATTTTAAATGAATTAATATGTATTTTTAAAATTGTGTTTTAATTTTTAATGTAAACAAAAGTTCCTGAGGGTGCTCAATAATTTTTACAAGAATGAAGTTCTATGTCCCAAAAGTTCAAGAACTGTTCCTCTAGCCACTATATAATCCTGCTTCTGTAAATGGGAAAAAAATGATAAATTAAGCAAATATAAAGCACGAAAAAAACACTATTTAAATTTCCTCTTCATTCAGAATGACCCCCTCTCTATTCTCTGACATGTCTTTACCCACACTGTGCCCACTGACCAGAACATCCTTCCTCTTTCCTCTACCTATTCAAACCTCCCTATTCTCTAAGATCCAGTTTGTCTGAATCCTCCATGAAGTATTTCCTGACTATGTCAGTCCATCATGAGCTTTCTCTTCTCTCCTCTCTTATAATTAGAACCGTGGAATTTAGCAATACATTGATCTTTAATTGCCTCATGCCTGCTACTTGCATACTCCTGACTAGGGTAAAATGTCTCTAAAAAAAAAAACTGAATATGATATTCCTCTTGTGAGTTCCCCAACACCCTCCCAATGAAAAGCCCCACGTCCAGCAAGCTAAACACATTACTTTTTTTTTTTTTGGATCACCAAATAAATTTATTTAAGGATAAAATTGTTCTACAACCTTCGAATTCAAGTTAGTCTAGGGAACACCCTTGAAGCCTACCCAGGAGCTACATGAACCCTTGCTGTCATGTGAGCCCTGAGATATGACTGAGCCTGTGAGTTAGTTGACCTACTATATGGTTGAGTCTACTAGATCAGAAGTGAAGAAAAACACTTTGGAATATTAGGAACTGAACAGTTTCATTTGTATACACTGGTATATTGAAGGTCTATGTTAATCACTTTTCTAATATGTTTAAATATCAGGTTTTTGTAGAGGTGCTAGATTTAGCCTTCTTATAGCCTGGTATTGGTTTCAAATTGTTCCTGAGAATCCATTTATATATACCTCAAGAGACTCCTTTTTCTTTAGACACTTGTCTCTTAATTTAGTACCATAAATGGCTGTTTTTATTTTGTTAGGAGCATTTGAAACCTTTGGATTTGGGATACTCAATTAAATGGGTAGAATATTGATGAAAAGGTACAAGGCCAATAAATTTGTTAGAAAAATTATATTTTAAGAAGTCTATTTAGTCAATGCAAATCTGATGTTACTACTAAACTGTCAAAATACTGGACTTTTTTCAGGGGGTGTAGAAATATTGGTAATCCTTGAGGTTTGCTTGTGGGGATAAATAAAATGAAATTATTTTTTCTTTAAGAATCAGCTGGAAATATTTTACCTGGAAGAATTTTGTTAACAAACTGCTTCTACTCATAAAAGCAGGAATTTTCCTTCTACTAGTTGTTAATTCATTTGATAAGACTGTTTTAACAGACCCTGGCTTAAGAGAGACTGCAGCAGGTGGTCTAATAATGGATTTATATTAGGTCTATGGAAGGATTGTCTATGGACTGAAAGTTTCGGAGAAGACAGCTCCCTCAAAGCATCTCTTTATTGCAGATAATCTGACTTAAGTGAGTTGACTTGGTCTTCTTGAATCCTTCAGCTTTAGACTTAACAAAGCAGCATGCGCTTAATTTATACTTCATCAATTGAAATTAATTCACTAATCTAGAACACCATTGTATCAACTTTGGTTTTCCCTCCCTGAATTCAAATCACTTCAAAGTGCTAGACAGATTGGATTGGAGTAGTCAAAACAACTATAATAGGGGTGATATATTTATGGTTGCCGCTGAAAGCCAGTGATGACAAAATCACAGAACCTTGGAACTAGAAGTCCCACAGTAGTCATCTAGTCAAACCTATACTTGAATGGAAATTTCTTCTCTGACATGTCTGGCTTGAAGTTAAGTCTAAAACTGAAGACCTCAGCTGATGGAGAAGACAGACTATTTCCGTTTGAAATACTTCTAAAGGTTAGTAGGTTTTCCTTTACATAAAACTGAAATTCATCTCTTGACCATTTTTACCCAATCACACCTCCAAGATCTAAGCTCCTGACAAGAAGGATTCAAGAAAAGCAAGTCTGTTCACCAGGCCACATGACAGCCCTGAAAATATTGGAAGACAACTGTCATGTCTCTGCCACCCAGTGCTTTCTTATCTTTAGGTTAAATACTCCCAGTTCCTTGAACTGCTCCTGGAAAGGTATCCTCTTAAGGACTCTCCCTATCATTTTCCTCTGTATATGTCAATGACCTTCATAAAATGTAGCATCCTGAACTATCATAATACTTCAGATTCAATCTTACCAGTTCAACATTTCTCTTACTGTGTTCTGGACACTATGCTTCTCATTTAAGAGTAGGAGAGCATTAACTTGTCGGGAGGAGGCATTCAATGTCAAATTGTCTACTCATTTGGATTTGCAATTCATTAAGAACCCCAGAACTTTTTTATTTGAGCTGTTGCCTGGCTCCATCTTATATTGTATCCCCTATAATGTACTTGTGAAGTTCTTTTTCTGAATCCAAGTATAGAACTACACATTTATCTCCATTAAAGAGTATTCTTACTAATATGCTTCAATACTGAAAAATGTTTGGGACTTCATCAGACACCATCTCCTGACACAGATCACACCTGACCTTCAACTTAGCAAATGTTCTCAAAAGTTGCTCTAACATCCTATGCCTTTTCAATATTGGCATTGCTTAGTTATTGTCTAGATCTTCTTACCTTATTCAGCATTTCTACTTGCAGGCATCCCTATGCCTGAGAAGTTCTGGGAAACAACTAAGTTAATATACCTTCTCAGACCCTCAAAGTAAAGGTTATCTGTATCAGTTTTCTCTTCACTGCTCATGATATTAATGACAATATTGCTGGATGCCAAAGAGAGGGGCATATGGTGCTTGGCTCACTGGCTAAGCTTTCCCTTTAGCCAGCAGGGACTGGTTGAAATTCAGCTCCATCTTGTAAGCCAAATGAAAAACCTCATGGCGGCCTCAGCCGGGATTAGGAGTGGAGCTGCTCAGCGTTCACCTGAAATCCACCTCCCTGTGCTTTCAATTTAAAACAATCAACCCATATTTACCATGGACTTTTCTTTCATTAGAGTCCAGCTCTGATATTTAATCAGCTTCCGCTCTCCTTTGTTTGAACAACTTGCTGCTAAACCATATTAAAAAAAAAAGAAAGAAAGAAAAGCCCAAGAAATGTCATCACTGCCATATTATTGCCTCCCTGTGAACACATTCATAATGCATTCTGGTGTCTATAGAAAGGTTGCTTATGATTAATATTAATAAAGAATTAAAGCTGTGTTTACCATGAAAACTGACTTGGGTCTGACTCGATGCCATTGGATGAGAAAACTGGAGTGTGTGGGGATGGAGAGTGGATTGTGAAATGATGGATATACATTAGATTCATTAATCATCTCATCAGGGAAGATTGTGGAGCCAATCTCTTCCTAACTAGCACTTCAGTCTGAGATGATGTCATATTTACCAAGATGGTATAGCATTTATCTCTTCTACCCAGAATGATTAGTAACAAAACTGGTAACCATTGAAGCCCTGAGAGGATAGAAAAAACCAGGCAGTAGGTTTTTCAAGGAGTCAGGAGCCCATATTATCTGTCCTCGGGGTGGTCATTTAGGGTACTATTTCCTAATCTGGGTATCTACCTAGATATAGCAGAAAGCATTGTACAGACATGTGGAAAGGCAGCACGGTATAATGGAAGGAGAAATGGTTCTGTAATCAGAAGTTACAACTTTAAATCCAGGCTTTGTTACTTGTGTGACCATGATGAAGATGTTTTTCTTCTGAGTCTCCATTTTTCCAACATTAAGAGGACGGGGTTGTACCAGATGACCTCCAAAGTCCTCTTGTGATCTAAATGAAATGTTCTTTGAGAAATCACAGTCTACTCATAGTCCTCATTCACAAAAAGAAAAGTTTTAACTGGGAGAGTGGAGGTAACTGGTAGAAAAAGGAGGGGAAGATAGCTAGTGGATACATTTGTATGTGAGTATATAAGATATGAAGAGAAAATAATGGGATCAATTTCACAAGTCTTATTTATGCTTGATAGTAACACTGTGTGTATAGATGATTGTGTGTGTATGTGCATCTGAATGTGTGTTTAAAGTATTTAGACTATTTTTATTTTGTAGGGAGTAGAAATCAATTTCTTTATCTTAGACTCATTCTTTGTATCATGGCATCATGGATCTAAAGCTAGAAAGGACCTTAGAATTCATTTAGGATAACCTTATTTTACTGATAAGGAAATTAAGACAAATATAGGTTGTGACTTGCGAAAGTTCACATAAGCAATAAGGTTCAGAGATGAGATTTGAACCCTGGTCCTTTGTTGTTAAAGTCAATATTCTTCCTATTATACCATATAACTGTGGATATGGGATGTAGATAGATTTAAATATAAATTTAAACTCTTTAAAAGTAAAAATGAGCTTTCTTGGTGTGATTTTGCAAGCCATAGCAAATCCATGGTTTGTCACAAACTGAAAAAAGTTTGGAAGCACTGAGTTAGTGTAGTGAGTTCTCCAAAAATGGATTTCCTGAATTAGAGTGGCTGTCTACCTGCACTGGCTCTCAGTGGCTTCTAAGATACAATACAAGAAAAGAAATGGCATTTAAATCCATTCTCAGTCTGCCCCAGCTTATCTTTGCTCAGTTTCTAACACTCTATCTTCTATCAAAACTTGACTCTTCTCTGTTCTCCAGACTTGGTATTTCATCACCCTCCTCAATGCCTTTGCAAAATGTTGCCCCAATGCAAGAAATATAATCCTTCCTCACCTCTCCCTCCTGTATATTGAAGGGCCAGGTTCATCCCTTTTCTAATATGCTTAAATATCAAGTTTTTGCAGTGGTGCTAGATTCAGCCTTGTTTATGGCCTGGTACTGGTTTCAAGTTGTTCCTGAGAATCCATCCTATATGTACCTCAAGAGACTCCTACTTTTTCTTTAGTCTCTTATTTTAGTACCATAAATGGCTGTTTTTATTTTATTAGGAGCATTTGAAACCTTTGTATTTGGGATACTCAATTAAGCAGGTAGAATATCGATAAAAAGGTACAAGGCCAATAAATTTGTTAGAAAAATGATATGTTAAAAAGTCTATTTAGTCAATGCAAATCTGATGTTACTACTAAACTATCAAAATACTAGACTTCTTATGAGAAGACTTTCCTGAGTTCCCTAGTTGTTAAATCTCTCTCCCTTATTCTGAAATTATCATGTCATACTTGTCTGTTTACTTGATATGTATCTCCACTAGAATGTAAGCTCATTGAGAGAAAGGGATGTTTTGGGAGGGGAGTTTGGTTTTGTGTTTGCATTGCTAGGTCCTTGAAGGGAGTAAGTGTTCAATAAATTCTTCTCCAATTAGACTAGATTATTATTATTTTTAAAAAATGATGCTTTGGGGGCGTCTAGGTGGCGCAGTGAGTAAGAGCTCCGGCCCTAGAGTCGGAGAACCCGAGTTTGGTTCTGGCCTCAGACACTTAACACCCACACAAAAAAACTAGCCATGTAACCTTGGGCAAATTACTTAACCCCAATTGCCCTCCAAAAGGCAAAAAAAAAAATGATGCTTTGGATTGAACTAGATGAGCTCTAAAACCCTGGCCCCTCCCAAGTCTGAGCTTTTCTGTTGTCTCAACCTCTCTAATTACTTGTTCATGTTATTGACCTCATTGATACTACTCCTTCAGGAAAGGGACTGTCTTCTATATTTCTTCTATCACCAGTACTTAGCCCAGTGCCTAGCACACAGTAAGTTCTAATAAATGTTTATTACCTGAGGGAAAGCCAAACTGTGACTACCAAAATAGAGAAGAAACATGGAGGTGGGGAATGCAAAATGCTTCCACAAAAGGCCAAAGATTTAGAGAGGTTGATGATGTAGGACATTTCCTCCAGCACTCCTGATCACATGCCTCTGCTTTCTGTACATATTTCCTCCAGGTTGAGGTCTCTACTGTGGTTTCCTGTTTTTGTTTGTTTGTTTTTTGAGGGGGTAGGGTAGGGCAACTGGGGTTAAGTGACTTGCCAAAGGTCACATGGCTAGTAAGTGGTAAGTGTCTGAGGCCAGATTTGAACTCAGATCCTCCTGACTCCAGGGCTGGTGCTCTGTTCACTGCACTACATAGCTGCTCCTTAATCTTACCCACTCAAAATTCATCACTCTCAAGAAATTCTAGTGCCTAATGTGTTCTGATCATTGTTTTGAACCAACATGAGTTCCATTTTGAATTCCACCTTTTCTTGCAGGTCAATGAAAACACTAATCATTGGCATGTGATTTCATCATCTTCCCTTCTCATAAGAGGTATGATATTATTAGCAAAATGGCATTCATTAATAGTGTTTGTATTTTTAGGATTCCCTTCTATGAAATTCTTACAATGCTTTCTACAGACAAAAAGCTTTGTATATGCAACTGGGACAGAATCCATTATGAATTTTACTGTGATGTTGAAAAATCACTTTCCCTTGCTTTAGTCTTCCTCAACTGGAAAATGGAATAAAAATTGTTGGGGTTTTTTTGTTTGTTTGTTTTCTTCCTGTGAGCCATGAAAATAACCATGTCTAGACAGCAGGGATCATGAGGAGGTTTTCTTGTTGAGACACAACACAAAGGAAAAAGGAGGTTGGCCAAGACTTAAGGAAGAGACACACCCATAGGGACAGGGCATATGAGTGGAGTGAGGAACTTGTCTGGCAGCCTGTAGCCAAACAAATTTCTGTCAAGATATCTAAGCAGTCAATACCAGAAAGGATTAGTAGCAGGTGGTAGAGATGAGTATAATTGGACAAATCTAGAGAGACTAGTGTATCAAAAAACAGAGACTGAGGAGCCAAGGCAGGGACCTGGCAAATGCAACAGTGGAAGAAGGCTGGGGTTCCATCACAAGTAACAAACAAATGAGTAGAATTCCATATTTCATTGGCTATTAACCTCGATTATATTGATCTAGACATGGGACACAATTGGTAAAATGGGTAGGATGGGCCTGACCCTATAGTTATAAGTTCAAAGAAGCCCAGATTCCAAGATCAGAAGCATATAGAGGCAAGAAACCAAGCAAAGTTAGATGTAGATGAAAGCTTCAATTATTTTAATTTCCTCGAAGCAGCAAAGTGTGTGTGTGGGGGATCAACCAACTAATCAATCAGTCAATTAACATTTCTTAAATGCCTACTAAGCACCAGGCATTAGTGCTAAGTACTAGTAAGAACACTGGAAACAGAAAGTCAGGTCAGCCCTGGATTTGAATCATGTCTCTTATATTTATGAGCTGTGATGCAAACCAAGCCCCAGTTTCCTTATATGGAAAAATGGGTTTTCAGGGGGGCAGTACAGTAAACAGAGCACAGGCCCTGAAGTCAGGAGGACCTGAGTTCAAATCCGGCCTCATACACTTAACACTTACTAGCCTTGGGCAAGTCACTTAACCCCAATTGCCCAGCCTTCCCCTTCTCCAAAAAGCAAAAAAAAAAAAAAAA
>NW_027185876.1:16515630-16543585 GCF_028583685.1 Petaurus breviceps papuanus
CTCAGAAATCAGCAAATGCTACAGATCCAGGCTTGATTTATTATTTTCTTGACTGTCTAGACTTGAGAAAATTATGGAGAACATGTTAAAATGCCATTTAAACAAAAGTGTATTGTGAATACACTTCACCCCACCCCCACTACCCCAGAGAGCCAGCTGTTAATCATTGACCAGAACATTCCTGATAATAAGATACTCCAAAAATATGGAGTATTACAAGTCTATAGTACCTCTTATAGGTTCCTGGTAGGTAGAAGCCCCAAAGAGAAGGAAGGAAAATTATGTTCCTGAATGTTAAGAGCTTGTTTTTAAGCTGAGGATTTTTTTCCTTTTCCTTGGAGATCTAGACATTTGGGAAGAGAATTGGTATTTATATCACACCTACTACACACCAATCACTGTGCTGAGTCCTTTAAAAAAATGACCTCATTTTATCCTCACAGCAACCCTACCAGATAGATGCTATTATTGTTTCTATTTTATACTGTCAAATAGCATTTAAATGACTTGCCCAGGACCACAAAGCTAGTAAATGTCTGAGGCTGGATTTAAACTCAGGTCTTCTACTGTACCACCAGCTTCCCCTAAGACATCAGCCAAATTCTGATATTCACTGGAGAAATATTCTACCCTGGAGAAATTCTACTCTGCAGTTCTCCTGTGGTATACACAGCAGAGAACAATTTTTATGAGAATCTTCTAAGAAGCTATAGTTCTGAGTCACTGGCTAGATTTCTTTCCCTTGATGAGGTGGATGGGGATGGGGTGGTAGTGGCATGGCAGCATTGTATGTGCATCTGGTTTCCATTAGGTTCACTGAGCTGATGCTTGCCTCAGCCATGGTTTTGCATTGTATTCACATTATGCTGAGGTATCCACTTTGGTCTCCTTCTCAGCCCTGGGCCATAAAAATAAAAATATAGCTCAAAAATTCACCCATCAATGATGTCAGCCTTAACAATTAGGCTACATTCAATCTCAACTGAAATCAGAAATCTAAGCTTCTAAAGCCAACACAAAGATAGGTAAGGTCAAAGCAATAATGCTTCTATAGTGGTAGGGATTTGATCAACCAACAGGTACTTATTAAGCATTTCAGTGCCAAATCTTGGGGAAAATAAAGTGAATAAATGAAAGTATCTACAAAGAAGTTAAATATAAGCAGTTTGGAAGAAAAGACAACAGTAGTTGGGAAGATTGGCAAAGGACTCCTGTAGAAAGCGATATCTGAATTTCATCTTGTTAGAAGAGGGAGGCTATAAGCTAGATAGAGGTGAAAAGGGAGGGCATTCTAGGCACAGGAGATCTGACCACTGTAAAGAGAGATGGAAGATTGAGCATCACGTGTGAAGAACAAAGAGGAGGCCAGTTTGGCTGAACAGCAGAGTGAGGAAGGAAGAGAGATGTTCAAAGACTCTGGAGAGATAAGAAAGGGTCAGGTTTTGTAGGTCTTTAAAAGCTAAACAGAGGAGTTTCGCTTTTATTCTAGAGGGAATAGAAAGCTACTGGATTTGACTGAGTAGGCAGTGACATGGTCAGATCTGAGCTGTAGGAAAATTACTTAGCAACAGTTAGTAATATGAAATTAAATGGAGACAGATTTAAGAAAGAAAGACGAATTAGGAAGGTGTTGTAATAATCTAGGCAAGAGGTGATGAGGACCTAAAGTAATAGCTGTAACATTGGGGAAAAAAGGATCAGATGAGGAATGTAGCAAAGACAGAGACAGCAAGATTTGGCAACTTACGGAGTTGGACCTACAAATGTGTCTATTGTGTGATTCTCTTTCTCTCTTCATCTGGGATCTCAAGGTCAGGAATAAATGACCCTCAGGAAGGTTTCAGACTGCCCCTAACTCAGGAAGATGGTTGGCTGGACTATATAACTGAAAAAGAATTCATTATCTCTACACTTAAACCTTCATTCCTTCCTAATTTCTTTTTCTCTTATATATACCACCATAATTCCAGGCCCCTGAGGTTCAAAACCTTGGAGGCACCCTGGACTTTTATCTCTCCTTCCTCCTCCTCCATATAGAAAATTTTGCCAAGTCCTGTCTGCCCTACCTCCACAGTTTTCTCATTGGTCCCCCACTTTTCCCTTACATGGACACTCCTAGTTCAGACTTTCACCACCTTTCCCCTAGTTTGCAATAGCTTCCTAATTCCATTATCTTCCTTCCCCAATTCATACTGATCTGAGCCTCTCATCATATCACTGTTTAATTGTTTTAGTATTTGCATCCCACAGTGCCTGGCTCATAGTAGGCATTTAATAAGTGCATTGCAAATTGAATTGAAAACTGGTGCTCACTAGGAATAGTCTCACTCTCTTTCCTAACTTCACACTGATGCACGAGCAGTTCTCTAAATTATACGTGAGCCCCCTCATCATATATATTTTTTTCATTCCCCTTCTTTTTTCCTTTAAAACCCCCATCCCTTCAAAGCCAAGGGGAAAACCAGAGGAAGTTGTCATGAATCAAGTTGTCTTTGTCCAAAAGTTCCCTGCTTATGCTGATCTTGTGTTTTTCTCTTGTTGATAGCGACAGCTGTTCTGCCCAAGGCAATACTGATTCATTCTCAAATTAAAACAATAAAATTTACTAACAACTATCCTAATCCTCAAATGGCGAGATCTATAAACTCTCTTCTCTTTCTCCAAACTCCCTGAAATCATTTCTCTACCTCCTTTTCCTTTTTAACTACAGGATTTAAGTACTCTTCTAAAACCATAGGGCTTTATTTCTTCTCCCATTTGGCTCCCAGACTGCCTTTCTCTCAGGCAGCACAAGCTTTTCTTTCCTTTGCTAAGGCCATTCATTTCCATCCCAATGTTTCTTTCTTTCTTAGTCAATGATGTGTTATCTGCCTGTGACTCACTGTCATTCACATCCTTAAGGTCATTGTCTTCTTCTCCTCTGAGTAGGGTTTTCTTTTGATTCATAATAGCAATTCAGTACGCCAAGGATATAACCAAATGGTTATCCTTGACCATGAGTGATCTAAATTGTGACCTCCCTAGTGAAAGGCATTATTTCTTTTACTTTTCTTATACCTACTCCTCCCATCCCATCAGTACCTAGCATCCTTCTGGATGCATAATAAGCAGTTGATAAATATGTGTGGATTAGTAGAGTATTGCAATTTAAATTGATACTTTTAGTAGACCCATGGTTTCAGCAGTGTAGAAATTCCCTCCATGATGTAGATTGTGACTCATCCAAGTTTCTTCATCTTGTGAAATTATTATCCATCTTTTTCCATACTTCCTATCACATGTATCCAATGGGCAAGGGATTATTCTTCTGCTTCTGTTAAATTGGAGGTACCTATAAGACTTGGTCTATATTCTTGCTGTCTCCCATTCTCAATATGTAGCAGTAATAATGATAATAATATTGATAACAATAACTCTTATTCACTCAGCCAATAAGGTTTTGCCCCCTCCCTTTTTAAACCATACATTTCCTTGTTAATGTCTTTTTATGCCCCTTATCTAGAAGAAGTTATTGCTGCTAATGCGCCATAGCCTACTTTTACCCACAACACATCTTTCCCTTACTCTTTGAGCTATTTGTCATTTTCATTCTTTCAATTTCATGGTATCTCAGGAGTTGCAGTCTTACTGCAACCCCAGGAGGATATTGGTAAGAACCACATCATTGCTCATCGAAATGCAAATCTGCCACAAGGTGATGCCTTTTTCTCCCCCACCTATTGCTTGTAGATGGTCGGTCGGTGATGAGTTAGTTCCACTCCCTTCTAAGAAATGGGTGATGAGACTGGTTTCAATGGGTTTCAAATGAGAAGAATTCAGTATTATATAAGCAGAGTGTATATGCTAGCCACATGAGAGGGGGATTTCAGGTCTGTACATGCACTCATAAGAACTAGAAACAGCCTATTTTACCAAAATGAAAACAGGTACCACTATAGCAATACCCATTTTTTAAAAATGTACTAGGGGGAAAAATTCAAGGGAATGATGCTATAATTTAGACCAGTGATTCCAGAGACATCTTAGACTGGAGTTGGAAATTGTCAGGAACAGGAAAGGTCAGGATCAAATGGTGAATTTAGTATTATTGGCATCCAGGGCCCAAATGGCAGCCTTCCTGCAGAACTTAGAGGGAGATGATGCATTCAAATTAACTGAGTTCACTAGAGTGAAGACCCTTATGGGACTGTGAACCTTGTGCCCCTCAGCTTTCAAGCTAGAGATCAGGATGGTCTCAGGAATAGAGGTAAAATGTGCTTCTGTCAGAGCATTGTAGCACATTAAGGTGGGACACAAATCAGAGCTCTAGTGTGATAGAGAATGAAGGACAGTCTCTCTGGCACCAAGAGTAGAAACAGTGAATTTGATCCATGACCCCAAGCAGACTTGTGCAATTTTTCTTTTCCTTTCATGTGCATTGGACCTGACCCTCCATGCAGATCATGCTTTAGATTTATCCAGAAACTTATTCTCCCTGAAGTTTCTTTTGTATGTGATGAAACCATCAAGAAACCTCTATCATATTATCATATATTTATATGGCACTTCTGTCTTTTTGAAGAGCATTCATATACATCACAGGCACTCATTCAGATATACAGAGTATTTAGACTTACTCTCATTTGAACCTCAGGTGACTTAGCCTCAGAGAGGTGAAACCATTTACCTAAGGTCACACAGCAGTTTAACAGCAGAGACAGTCCTGGACTCAAGTACTGGACTTAAGGAAAGGAGCAGGATATGGCAGGGTTGGGCCATCACACTAAGATCTCCTTCAGCTTTAGGATTCTGTGATTTCCTGCCTCCTGGTCTGGTACCTCTCTCTTCCTCTCTGTCTCTGTCTGTCTCTGTCTCTCAGAGAGAGTGATTTTAATTGAAAAGGGAATTCTTGGTGTGGAATCCTTGCAGAATGTTAATTCATCCATTACATATAGTTTCACAGAGTTGCCTATGTCATTGAACAGTAAAGTGATTTAATAGTCCGTATCAGAGATAGGATTTGAATTCAGATCTTACTGACATCTAGCATGGTACTCTGTTCACTTTGTCATGCTGCAACGCTCTCTCTAACGCCAGTTTATACTCTCCCTAGTATAGCTTTTCTGATGGGGTGCAATTTGAAATCTCATTCAGGCTGTCTAAAATGATGTCAATACAACTCAGATGGGAAATTAAATGCATCTGTTCACAACAGAGTGGGGATTAGAGAAGTCTCAAGGAATTGAGAAAAAAAGCATTGAATTAGAATCACACATCCTCTGGCTTCTAGTCCCAGTTCTGTCCTTGTGTAACTTAATGCTCATTCTGTCACTTAAGCCCTCTAAGCCTCAGTTTCCTCATCTGTAGAAGGGGAGGGATGAATATTCCCTAAAGGTTCTTCCCTAGAAGTCATTATAGAGGATTTAGAAACCTGATTCCTCACCATGTAGGTCATAGGGTAATGAGCTTTTCCAGTCCTAGTGTCTTTGGAAGACAATCTAGTAAGTCACAGAAGGGTTTATATCTGCATCAGTGGAGAGAGCATCCGTGCTGATGAAATTGCCCTTGATGTATTGAAGAAAATACTTACCTGTACCTTCTATGAAGAGATCACAGTATGCTTTTCTCACAAGAGGTCAAACATTGGTACCAGCTGGCCTAATTAATCTCCTCTTTCTCTCCTTGAGGGATGTTTGTTTCTGGAATTTTGCATCTTCGTGTAGTGAAACTCAGAGAACAAGTCTTAGTGTAGGTCAATAAATATGATGGAAATTGAACTTATGCTTCTGAAATCCAGTTCTACTCCTCAGTCCCATCATTTGTTGATAGACACAATTAACCACACACAACAAAGCATAGTGGGGTGTGGATGTCAGGAGTGACTATGGGGAGGAAACCTGCTTTCTTTTATAATGTTCAGTCCCATATAAAACAGGCACATTAAAGTTTTAATTGGACCCCATTTGCAATACTTAGATAATAATGGAAAAAAGACATTTATTAGCAGGGGAGAAAAACTATATAAATTGTATCTTTTGTAGTGCATTAAGTTAAACTTTAGTCTACACTTAAAATTCATGTTATCGGGAACAACGTTTTGAAGAATAATGAAATAAGTCATTTTCCCTTATTTATGGTGCATATTAGTTCCTCTAAATCTCTGAGAAAGAGCAGCCTATACAAATGGATTTAAGTGCTTTTTCATTAGTATAAATAAAATGTTAAGTAGGCTGAGGTATAGCTGTAAATACTGTAGGCTACAGTTCTTCCAGTACAACTCAAGTCCCATTTTTGAATGATGGCTGTAGTTAAAGGTTTCAGTACTTGTCTTGCATAATGGGCAAAATCAGCCTGAAAAAGTAAAATATTATTTCTTGGAAAGCAGGTGTATGCCATGGCTGGAAGTCACAATTTTCAGGAAAGCCCATCCAGGCTGATACCTATGTAAACAAGTTGAGTTAATGATGAACAGTTTTATTTCTCAGCTGTAGTCTATGCCTACTTTTAGATCACAGGAGGATTGCCACCTTGCCATCGAATGATCTGAACCACAAAAAGGTTTTTTTCATGCAGAAGATGAAGGCTAAGGACAAAGAAGGATTCCTCTATGATCTAGGTGGCCTCTGTGGTCTGTTCTTACCCTATGGTTTTATGACCTTTGACCCTGTCAATAACCTCACTCATGCCTCCTAGCTTTTGTGGTTTATGTCATGACCAAACTTGAATCATACCCTTGGCAAGTGGCCTTTCCCATTCTCTATCACTGCTAATGATTTCCCTCTGGGACTACTTTCCTTCTGTACTGTATGTATATTATATGTACATAGTTATTTTCATCATGTCTCTCCCTTTAGAGTGTGCACTTCTCAATGGCAAGATCATGTTTTTTGCTTCTTTATGAATCTAGCTCTTGAAACAGTGTCTAATACATGGTGAGCTCAATAAGTCATTGTTGGCTGAGTGACCTCCTCTTATGGTCTAATGTTCTTTCCACTATACAGTGTTGTTTCACCCATGTAAGGTGATGGACAAGGGTGTTTGAATAGATCAGAGGTTAGGCACTAGTATCTGGGGAGTAGTGAGACCTTAATCTTGGTGCCAGCTGTGTAAAAACTACTAGAAGTTGGTATGGTAGGGTGAAAAGTATGGTCAACTTGGAGTGTTGAACTAGCCATCTTGACCTTGGACTTTCATTAAATCCTGGCTCTGCCACTTATTCCATGTGTTACCTTGGGCAAATCATTTTACCTGTCTGAGTTTTGTTTTCTTACCTTTAAAATGAATGTGTTGGGTTAGATGACCAACGAGAACTTGCTCAGCATTGAATCTATTACTCTTTGATGTATATGGCTTTAGATAGGTCAGTTTCCTTCTATAGGCCTCCATTTTCTCATATGAGGTTTGGAGGGGTTGACCTTTAAGAAGCCTTCTAGCACCGGAGTTCTAGAATTCTGTGAACCATCATCACCACTAGAAAAGAGCTTACTTTGATAATCTGACAATGAGTCAACTTACCCTACAAGAAAAGCATCATCACCATTATCATCATCAAGGAAGATTCTAGGGAAGGTTCCTGGATTTATAACTGACCTAGAGGCAAGAGAAATAGCTAAGCTAACATGTGGGCTGGCAGTGAAAGCATCTAAAAGATTGATAAGTAACTGGAATAAAAAAATTACACTTGTAATTATATGATGGGAGAAACAAAGTTAGGTTAACAATTCAACCTAATTTTACCGTAGGCTACAATAGTTTCTGTGACTAGTATGATTTATAATTCCTCCTGTATTCTGCCCTGACTATATTTGGATGATTAGTGTTTGGCACCATATTTTAGATGGACATTGACCGGTCACCTGTAGTTCATCCAGAGAATAGTATGGAAGGTTAAGGCTTTCAAAATGACTAAATATAATGGTTGGAGCAGGGGAAAACCTTGGGAAAAGACAAGTACAAGTGGGGGACATGATAATTACATTCAAGTATTTGAAAGACTAACCTGTGTAAGAGAGAGTTGACCTATTCTGCTTGGCCCTAGAAGGTATAGCAATGTACAACATGCAGAAGTTAGAGAGAAACATATTTAGGCTTGGTGTCAGGAAAGCAAACATGCAAACAAAAGAAGACATGCAAAAAAACCTTCCAAACAGAGAAATAGAAAAGAATGGGTTCTTAGGAGACAGTGGATTTCTTCTCACTAGGATTGAGATGACCAAATTGAGACCATTGAGATGAGCCAAATGATTATAGATTTAGAGCTGGAAGGGTCTTCAGAAGTCACGTGATCCAATCCCCTCATTTTACAGATAAGGAAACTGAGTCCTGGAGATATAAAGTGACTTTCTTGATGACACAAAGACATTGATGGAGCCAAAATTCAAACCAATATTTTTTTACTCCAAGAGTAGATTAAAGTCTTCTGAGTCCCTTTCCAATTCTGAGATTCATAAATTCTGTGATAGTGTGCCTATTTTCCACTCAGACGAAGAAGAATCAATAGAATAATCTCAAACATTGATGCCCAGGGGATCAGGTTCCCACACTGCTTTATGGTGATAGGCACTTTGAGGGATATGGTGTGGTGGAAATACCATTGGATTTGGAATCAGAAAACCTGGCTTCAACCATTTATTGGCTTGGTGCTCCTGGGAAGTAATTTGCTCTCTTTGAACCTCAGTTTCCTTATATACAATATGAAAATTTGATTGTTGAGATATTTTTAGATAATGACTCTCTCATACATCATTCTAGTTATCCTTAATCATGTTTAGGTCATCTTCAAATCAGATAAGCTATGTCTTTATTCCAGTCACTGACAAAAATATTGAAAATAACAAGACCAAGGACAGATTCCTATGATCCTTCACTATATACATCCTTCCAAGTTGACTTAGATGTTTTGGTAATCACTCCTTAGTTTTGATAATTCAACTGATCTAGAATCCACCTAAGTCTATTATCATAAAGTCTATATCTTTGAATTTTGTCCACAAGGATAATATTAAAAATGTTAAATTATTAGAATCTAATTTTATGGTGCTATTGCTGGAATTCATTTGTAGTTGTCATGTCTTAAAATAAAAATATTTGTAACCAGGAGGTACCTTAGTGATCATCCTGACCAGATGTGTCTATATATGGTCCATAGGCCACGAGTAGCTCAAAAAGTTCTTTAGTACAGCCTAAACTAGATAAAATTGTAAATTGGAAATGTTTAACAAAATTAAAAAAATATAAGAAGACATAGGTAATGTTAAATTTTAAAACTAATTTAACATATGATATACATTGACCCTTATGTGCAGTTTAGTGGCCCCCATTTCTATCTGAGTTTGACACCAATGATCTAGACCACACCACCCCTAATTTTATACTTAACTGAGGACCAGAGTAATTAACTCACTCAGCATCACACAGATAGTATATAAGTGAACCATGATTCTAGACCATACTCAGTAAGTCTACATCACTGAAATGCATACAATGCCACAATTGCCTTATCCAATTCTTTTTTTTTTCTGTAACATGACTCAGGAACCCCTGTTATCCTAGTCTACCTATCTCTGACTCTTATTTTCAACCTCTCTGGCAATGTGACTTGACCAGAGACCTCTTGAAGTTGTGACTTATGTGACACACTGTCCCTGTATCCCCCTTCCCTTTCCCTCTTCCTAATCTTCTTTTCTTCAGACTGTTGACTTAGCCCCATTTGTCTGTATTTGATCCTTACCTTTAAAAAAAAGGTCATACACATGGTCTCATTGGTATTATTTTTTAATTGACCAGGCTTGTATTTTCTTTTAAAAATTATTTAGTATTTCCCCCAATTACATGTAAAAACAATTTTAACATTCATTTTTAAAACTTTGAGTTCTGAATTCTCTTCCTTTCTCCATCTCCACCCCTCCTCATTGAGAAGGCAAGCGATTTGATCTAGGTTATACATGTGTGGTCATACAAAATATTTCCCTATCAGTTATGTTGTAAAAGAAAACCGACCAAAAAATACAAGAAAAATAAAGTAAAAAAAAAAGTATGCTTCAATCTGTTTTCAGACACCATCCATCCTTTCTCTGTGGATGGATATAATTTTTTATTGCAAGCCCTTCAGAGTTGTCTTACATCATTGCATTACTGAGAATGGCTAAGTCATTCACAGCTGATCAACTTACAATATTGCAGTTACTTTGTATGTAGTATATTTCACTTTGCATCAGCTCATGTAAGTCTTCCTAGGTTTTTCTGAAAGCACATTCCCCAATTGATGGGCATCCCCTCAGTTCCCAATTCTTTGCCAACAGAAATGTTCTGCTATAAATATTTTTGTACATATAGATACTTTTCCTTTTTGTTTTGTATCTCTTTTGGGACACAGACCTAGAAGTGGTGTTGCTAGGTTAAAGGTGGCCCTTTTCAGTATAATTCCAAATTGCTCTACAGAATGGTTGAATCAGTTCACAACTCCACCAACTGTACATTTATGATTCATTTTCACCACATCTCCTCCAACATTTCTCACTCTCCTTTTCTGTATTATTAGCTAATTTAATAGGCATAAGAGGTAGTACATCAGAATTGCTTTGCATTTTTCTTTTTTTTTATTTTTCAAATGCTTTATTAACTTCTGATTTAAATCATTCATTTCTGCCAGATTTTGAGTTACAAATTTTCTCCCTTTTTTTCTGCTACCCACCACCCCAAAATAGCAGTCTCACAGGATATGCCCTCCTCCAATCTGATCTCTCCCATATTTTCTCCCATACCCCTTCCGACTTTTCCAGTCGATCTCTACTCCCGAGTGCCTGTATATCTTATTTTCCAATTACATGTAAAATCATATTAATAATAGTATTATAAATATATATACATATATTTAAACATTTGATATTAAAATTTTGAATTCCAAATTCATTCCCTTCCTCCCTTGTCACCCACCTTTACTGGGAAGATAAGCAATTCAGTATAGGTTGTACATGTGTGGCTAATGTAAAACAATAACATAGTAGATATATTGTAAAAGACTGACTACATTTCCCTCCCTCCTATCCCACCTCCCACTTGTTCTATTCTCTACTTTGATCCCATCCGTTTTCAAAAGTGGGTGGTTCCAACTTCCCTCCCCCGAAGTCTGCCCTCCCTTCCATTATCCCCCCTCTTGTCCCCTTCCCCCCTACTCTCCAGGAGGGTGATACCCTATTTAGTGTACATTTTATTCCCTCCTCAAGCCAAATTCAATGGGAATAAGGTTAACCCATTCCCATTTGCCTTCCTATTTTTCCCCTCCATTGTAACCATTTCCCCTTGCCTCTTCCATAAGAGATAGTTTACTCCATTCTGTATCTCCCCATCTCCTCTCATTATATTACTCTCTCACCTCTTAATTTCACCTTTTAAGTATCATCCCTTCCTGTTAAATTGGTCCTGTGCCCTTGTAATAGTAATGGAATTTAAAGATACCCCTGAATTGGCTTGGTTTTTGGATTGATTGTGTTAAAACCCAGAGGTTGTGAATCCCACTTGTGGTATGGACTTGTTGATGTGAAAAGAGAGTGCTGAAATGGGAGGAGCTGGTGACATAAATTTAGAGAGACACAAGCAAAGAGAGAGGCAGAAGAACTTTTTTGGAAGCAGCATCTTGGAGGCAGAGAGACACAGAGAGGATTGCTGAGGGCCATTTTGAATTGCCCAGGACTTTTGAGAGCTGCCACCCAGTGCTGCCAAGGACTGAGGAGACATGGCTGTTATGCTGGTACTTTGTCTGTCTGTTTTGATGTTGTTTTGCCAGATTTGTCCACTGGTGAAAGACAGTCCTGTTGTTGCAGAGGTCCTAGAACCTTGCTGTTGGTTAAAAGCTACTGAGACTGTTCTGCAGACAGAGACTGAAATCTGTCCACTGGTGAAGGCAAATACTGTTGTTGCAGAGGTCCTGGAAACTTGCTGTTGGTTCAGAAGCCCTGAAGAAGGATTTTCTTGCTTTATGTTTACAGAAATCCTGGAAGAGGGTTTTGCTAATGTTTTCAGGGGTCCTAGGACTGTTCTGCAGACAGAGAATGAATTAATGAAGACACTGGCAATGTATCTTATGGCCTTACTAAGCTTTGTCTCCCCAGGAACAAAGATTGCTGAGAACTTGCCTCCTGTCAAGAAAAGACCTCTCTTTGGGTATTAAATGCTGTGCTTAAGCTTGTTGTAACTCTGGGGTAGATTCAATTGTGATCCAAGGGTGGGGAACTTTTGACTTTTTTGTGCTCTGTGATTGAACAAATCAATGTACTTTACTTATGATTGGAAACTAATCTCCATTTGAGAAGAGGGGCTTTGTGGTTGACTAAATTAATGTACATCCTAGGGGTGGAGTAGTACTTAGAAGAGGGTCTTTGGGATTGACTAAATGAATTATAATGTCCAGGGGTGGAGTAGTACTTGGAGATTATCGAATTATACTTGGTGAATGCTGTATTTTGAATTATGCTATATTGTGATTTTCTCTGTTCTTAATTTTTCACTGAATAAAATGGAGAGCACCTATGTTGGTATTTTGAACCTTGGGAAGTTGCCTTTGCTTGGCATTACAGCCCTCTATCTATGTATACCTGTAAACATATATACACGCATTCACATATGTATTCATATACCCATATACCCTCATATATATATTTTTTTCTATTCCCTTCAACTACTGAGAAATGTTTCATAAGTTACAATTATTGTTTTTCAATGTAGGAATGTTAATAGTTCAACTTTGATAAGTTCCTTATGATTTCTTTTCCCTGTTAACATTCTCATGCTTTTCTTGCTTCTTGTATCTGAATGTCAAATTTTCTATTCAACTCTGGTTTTTTCAACAAGAATGCTTGAAAATCCTCTATTCCACTGAATAAACATATGTTCCCCTTAAACATGATACCCAGTTTTGCTGGGTAGGTGATTCTTGGTTTTAATCCCAATTCCTTTGACCTAAGGAATATCATATTCCAAGCCCTTCTATCCCTCAGTGTAGAAGCTGCCAGATCCTGGGTTATCCTGATTGTGTTTCCACAATATTCAAATTGTTTCTTCCTGGCTGCATGTAATATTCTCTACTTAAGCTGGGAATTCCAGAACCTGGCTATAATATTCCTAGGAGTTTTCTTTTTGGGATCTTTTTCAGCAGGTGATCGGTGGATTCTTTCAACTTCTATTTTGCCCTCTGGTTCTAAAACGTCAGGGCAGTTTTCATTGAGAACTTTCTGGAGAATGAGTTCTAGGCTCTTACTTTGATCATGGCTTTCAGGTAGTTCAAATAATTTTTAAATTATCTCTCCTGGATCTATTTTCCAGGTCAGTGGTTTTTCAAATGAGATATTTCACATTGCCTTCTATTCTTTCATTTGTTTGGATCTGTTTAACAGCATCTTGATTTCTCATAAAGTCATTAGCTTGCATTTGCTCCAATCTAATTCTGAAGCAATGATTCTCCTCATTGAGCTTTTGAGATTCTTTTTCCATCTGGAAAATTTGGCTTTTTAAGGCATTCTTCTCCCCATTGCTTTTTTGAGCCTCTTTTGCCATTTGAGTTAGTCTATTTTTTAAGGTATGATTTTCCTCAGTCAGGCTGTTGACTCTCATTTCATAATTTTCTTGCATTTTTCTCATTTCTCTTCCCAATTTTTCCTCCACTTCTCTTATCTGCTTCTTAAGGTCCTCTATGGCCTGTAACCAGCTTGTATTTTCCTTTGAAGCTTTTGGTGTGAGGGTTCTGACTTCACTGTCTTCCTCCTTTTCCATGCTTTGCTCTTTTTTGTCCCCAAAATAGGAGTCTAATGTTGGAAACTTCTGTCTGCTTTGTTTCTTTTGCCTGGTCATGTCGCCCCTCAGTCACTTGACCCCTGGGCTTTTTGCCACAGTAGGAGTCTGCCACCAGGCAGGAGAGATTTGGCCCAAATGCTGGGGTTTTCTCAGCTGCCAGAGGTATTAGATGGGTGCCCTCTCTGAGGCTTCCACACACTCTGGCAAGCTGGACACACACCCAGGACTTCCACCCTAGACTGCAATCCAGATCCAAGCAGGTTAAAGCAAGAGTCATTACCCCTCAGACTGATGCTTGGTCCCCCTACACTCTGCAGGCCAGGAGCTGAAGTTGCCACATGGCCCTGGCTGGCTGTTTTGGCATCTCATCGTCTTCTCGCCCCAGGGTCAAAAGCCTATGCACTCCCCCTTACTAGGTCCCAAAGTACAGACTGCACTTACCTCTCACTTTGTCCTTTGCATCTATGTGTTGATAAATCTGGAAAGGGCCACAGCTGCTGCTGATGTGGAGTCTCTCCGGCTTGATCAGGCCCCCCCTGGGGCTAAAGCCTTGGCTTGGGGCAGGGCGTGGCTCCCAGAGCACTATGCTGACCGATTCCTGCAGGCCTCCTGGGCTGTCCTCAGCAGGAGGTTAGCTTCTCTGTGTCATTTTGTGGGTTCTGCAGCTCCAAAGTTTGTGTAGAGTACCATTTTTACATGGATTGGGGAAGGTGGAAGCCAGAACCTCAGGGAGGTCCTGCTTCTACTCCGCCATCTTGACTCTACCTCCCCACTTTGCATTTTTCTAATCAAAATTGAGTTGGAGCATTTTTATATGGGTATAGATAGCTTTGATTCCTTCATCTAATTGATTCATATCTTTTGGTCATTTATCAGTTTGGGGAATGGCTCTTATTTTTTATAAAGTTGACTCAGTTCTCTAAATGTTTCAGAAATGAGGCCTTTATCAGAGAAACTCGCTTCAAAATTTTTTACAGTTACTATTGCTAACTATATTTCCCTCCATTCTATTGACCCACATTTATTCTATTCTCTCTCCTTTCACCTTGTCCCTCCTCAAAAGTGTTTTATCACTATCCCCTCCCCTAATATGTGCTCCCTTCTATCATCACCCCCTCCCCACTCTCTTATCTCCTCCCCCTCCTACTTTCCTGTATGGTAGGATATGTTTCTATACCCAATTAAGTGTGTATGTTATTCTGCCTTTGAGTCAATTCTTATGAGAGAAAGATTCACTCACCCTCCCCATCTCCCCCATCTTCCCCTCTGCTGTGAAAGCTTTTTCTTGCCTTTTTTATGTGAACCAATTTACCTTATTATACCTCTCTCTTTCTCCTAATGCATGTGCCTCTCATGCCTTAATTTTATTTTTTAGATATCATCCCTGCATATTCAACTCACACCTGTGTCCTATGACTACAACTACTATTTCTAACTGCCCTAATGATGAGAAAGTTATTATGAGGTACAAGTATCATCTTCCCATGTCGGGATATAAACAGATTAATCTTATTAAGTCCCTAATCATTTCCCTTTCCTACTTTCCTTTTAATGCTTCTCTTGAATCTTGGATTTGAAAGTAATTTTTCTAACTAGCTCTGTTCTTTTCATCAAGAATACTTGAAAGTTCTCTATTTCATTGAATGTCCATTTTTCCCCAAAGGATTACACTCATTTTTGCTGGGTACGTGATCCTTGGTTGTAATCTAGCTCCTTTGTCCTCTGGAATATTATATTCTAAGTCCTCTGATCCTTTAATGTAGAAGTTGCTAAATCTTGTGTTATCCTAATTGTGATTCCAAAATACTTGAATTATTTTTCTGGCTGCTTGCAATATTTTCTCCTTGACCTTGGAGCTCTGGAATTGACTAAAATATTCCTGGGAGTTTTCACTTTGGGATCTCTTTCAGGAAGTAATTCATGGATTCTTTCAATTTCTGTTTTACTCTGGTTCTAGAGTATTAGGCCAGTTTTCCTTGACAATTTCTTAAAAGATGGTGTCTAAGTTCTTCTTAAAAATATTATTATGGTTTTCATGTAAATCCTTAACAAAAGGATTTGTTCTGTGAAGTTTAGATTCAGTCAAAGGGCCTCACATGAGAACCTAGAAGACCAATTGACTTTTAACTCTCTGTTGAAGTGAGAATCTGAGTCCAGGGTGGTAGGCACACTGTCCCAAGCTTCAGGGGTTTTGTGAAGCTGTTTTCAGAGATACCTCTAGGAACCTGTAAGTTTTCAGTTCTTTCAAGGTGATATGATCTAAGGAGATGTGTGCTTACTCCTCTCCTGGCTTATGCTCCAGTCTGTGAGCAACCACAAGTACTCTTTTTTGCGCTGGAACTCTGGCAAGGGTCCCCGCTACACTGCTGCAACCAGCTGGCATGTGCTAGTGATCCTCTTCACCCAAGGACTGCCCCCTAGTACTGCAAACCAGATCTGAATATGAGCAAAGCAACAGTTTTGAGAAAGAGAAACCTCAGTTCTGAGAAAGGGAAACCTGTAATCTTCTGACCAGTTTTTCTACCCCCTTGACATCTATGGGTTGAGAGCTCTGGAAGCAGCTCTTGCCATTGCTGATTCAGCAGCTTCCATCACCTGCTCCTGGTTTGCTGGGTGTAGCACCAACACAATATCCACAGCACCCAAGGTGACTACAAATATGCCAGTAGAGTTTTCAATCACAAAATATAATAGACTCTCCATATAGAAGACAGAAGCAAAACATTTATTCAGACACCAGAAAACCAAATCCCAACACCAGGAAGTCAAATCCATCATAGTAACAAAGAAGTTAATACAACATAGCACAGCAGGGAGTCACACCATCCTTTAGCCTCCCCACAAACACTCACAAACCTAACTGTCACAACAGGGGGCAAACACTCACAGGTCTATCTATCTCCTTGTGTTCATCCTCTCCTCCCTCCAGCTCTAACTGCTCTGACTCCCAGCTTCCTGTGGGCTCTGCTCCACCCCTCAGCAAGCTCCTCCCACCACAGGCTCCATGTGATTACATTTGACCTATTAAGGGGCAGGGAAAATCTTCAAATTCCCATTACCATTATACTAGGCCTGGGTCTGTGCTGGTGTGGCCTGCTTTTGACTACTTCACTCTTACACAGGTGGAATAGACCTTTCCTACTGACCTTCTAAGTTGTCTTTGACTGGAAAATTATTTCACCCTGTCTTTTCGTGGGTTCTGCCATTCTAGAAATTGTTTTATGGCATTATTTAAAGGTTTCTGGAAGTGTTTTTTGGAGAGCTCAAGGAAGCCATTGCCTTTTCTCTGCCATCTTAGTTCTTTGCCTTCTAAGAACAGGATTTGGACCTGAAGTCTTTCCCTGGACCAAGTGAATCAGCCTACTCATCCTCTATCCTTAAAATTTGCTCTGATTTCTACTATTTTTTTCATCCTTTCTGAACTTGACTCCTGGTTACCCACCTGGGTCCATATGCTAATTACCCCACCTGTGTCATCAGGATATGCTTTAAATTCTGAAAGCAATTCCACAGGATCAAAAAAAGAAATCACAAATCATGGACTTTCAAGCTCATGGTGGAATCTTAGAAATCATTCTTCAGATCCAGCCATATTTTATATTTCCATTTATATTATGAAAATTAAGTGGCTAGAATTCCATCTACTTTTTCTTTGAGTGATCTCAAAAGATCAAAGCCAAGACCAACATCTCTAAGTCCCCACCCCCAGATCAGAAAAACCTGCTCCTCTCCTTCCCCCACCTCCTTTGTCTAGACCAGCAATCACATGAGATTTCATCACCAGAAGCTTTCATATCTTTTAGCTTCCTGCCTTCTTTATCTCCCCTCCCTCTGCCTCTTCTCCCATATACTTTCTTTTCTGGTAGGTGTTCATTAAGTCTGTTGCTTGGGCAAGTTTTACAGAGTGGTCTTTTGAGGCTCAGCATCAGCATTTGCAGGCAGCAGCCCCAAGTACAGGTCCAGGACAAATGTGGGAAGCATCCCAATGTCCTGCGTATAAAGTGCTTCTCAGCCTGAAGGAATGCAGCTTAGCCACTTGGCTTTCAGGGGGTGTACACCTCTGTCAGGTACCTTTACACTTAAAACCATTTCAGAAAGTGGACGGGTTAGCAAAGCGAAAGGAATTGAAGCCCGCTCAGAACTCATCTCCTAGATTAAATCGTGGAAGATTTTCAGATAGCCATTATTATGCTGGATCAGTTCCAACCAGTGAGAGTCAGCGAACTGGGGTCTTATCAACCAAGTAAAGGAAGATACTCAAAGCCTATTTCTTATAAAGTGTATTAAATGCAAAATTCCATCTAGGGCTTCCCTCCTGGGTGAACCAGGTATTACTATCTCTGAACAGAGCAAGAGATGTCAACAGCAAATACCCAGATCCTAAAAATGGTAACCAGTTTTTTTTTCTAGCAGAATTTTCAAATGGAAATCAACCATGATGCACTGCACTTTCAAACACACAGAATGACTGATTATACCTATGTTCTAATTAATGTCTAGCATTATTTTCAAGGCCCAAAGTAAACTAAATTATAAGAAAATGTCCTCTATGAAGTCTCCCTTTCCTGATTGACTTGGAAAATGAAACTACTCACACCTGCTTTCAGGGGGCATGTAAATATATTCATTGTATTTTGATTTAAACAAAATAGTAAATATTATTCCATCTTCAAGGCCAGATTTGACAACTGTTAGGATAATCAAGATAGGTAAAGATGATTTTTTGCTTTTTGATTCTCTAAATAAATTATAAGCTCTCTGACAGTTGAGACAATGCCATATAGTTTTTGTGTGTCCCTTTCTCTTTGCCACCCAGCAAGTGTTGAAGCTGGGTATAGTCAGCACTTAATAAATGCCCATTACAGACTATATAAAGCTTTAATTTTGGACCTCTTACCTATATTTAAACTTCACAATGATCATATGAGGAATGTAGCAAAGGTATCATAGTCCCTACTGTACAGGTAAAGGAACTGAAACTCAGAGAGTTATGTGATTTAAGAGGGCCATTGACAATATGGCATAGGTTCAGAGAAGAACAAGTTGGATGATTAGTCTACTTGAAGCCATGTCATACAGGGATTGGTTGAAGAAACTGTTTAGCTTGGAGAAGACTCTCTTCCCTAGCTGTGTCCTCCACAGCCTCTTTGTCAGCCAGGAACCTGCCCCATGACCCCACTTACCATCCCTGTGATTTCCCAGGCTAAACTTTTTCTCTGAGCCCAGGTACCCTTTCCATTTTTTTCTTTCCCTAATGTATAAGCAGATTGAGAGCAAGAGCTCTCTTTACTTTCCTATTTATATACTGAGCACAGTGCTTGACATATAATAAGTACCTAATAAGTTTCTTTTCATTCATTCCAGATTGTACTAAGGTGGTGGTGGGGACCATGACCAAGGTCCTAAAATATTGGAAGGGTTGTCACATAGAAGAAGCATTAAATTTATTTTATGTGGCTCCAGGGTGCAGAATTAAAACCAGATGGTGAATTACTAAGAGGTAACTTAAAAAAAATCAAAACTAGAAGGAGCTTTCTAATAATTAGAGCTGTTCAAAATAGAATGGACTACCTTGTCAGGTAGTGAGTTTCCTGCCATTTGGAGGTGTTTAGGTAGAAGCTTGATAATTATTAGTTGGAGATGCATTAGACAGGATTCATATATCAGGTAGGAATTTAACTTGATAACCTCATAATTCTCTTTAAACTCTGAGATTCTGGGATGCTATCATTCTGTGACTTAGTCAAGGGTCACATATCTTGAAAGTGGCAGAATCCAAAGACTAAAAAATTCAAAAATAGATAACATTGCGCCCCAAAGCAATGGAGCCTTTATTTGGGTTTTGTCATGTTACCTGTGTCTTTCCATAACTATATATTAAAGAGGCCAAATGGAGTAAGAACACCAGTCAGTACTAACTAGTTGTTTCAATACTAATTAGTTGAG
The DNA here is from genome assembly GCF_028583685.1 of Petaurus breviceps papuanus. Classification (NCBI taxonomy): domain Eukaryota; kingdom Metazoa; phylum Chordata; class Mammalia; order Diprotodontia; family Petauridae; genus Petaurus; species Petaurus breviceps. The sequence continues at coordinate 16,535,344 of NW_027185876.1, forward strand.
TGCCTTCAGGCATCTCTCTCTTATGTCAGTGAGTTGTGGGGACATCCTTTTGTAAAACACAAAGGGTTTTATGACTGGAGTTTGGATTGTTCTCGTTGCCATCGTGCCCATTAGAAAAGGGTACTGAAAATGTGAACCCAAAATACCGCAAGCATGAAGGCTTATTACAACTTATCTCCTCATGTTCCCTGTTGTCAAGTTTAGATTCTGATTAAATTATGTGTTCTTCACACAGATAACATTATTAAGCTTCTATGCATTTACCTCCCCTTCTTGCCTGACTCACCCTTGTAGCTTCCCAGGGCTGTCCATATCATAAGAACTTAGCAAATGAATGATGGATAAATGAATGAATGATTTGAGGAATCCCTTCTGTGAGGATGAGGACTACATATTTTACTTTTCCATATTCACTGCAGTGCCTAGCATAGTGCCTTGAACATGATAGATATTCAGTGAATATTTTGCTGAATGACTAATGAATTAAATCGTTGTGGAGGGAACTGATCTTTTTAAAGGACATGCAGAGAATAAGAGCAAATTCAAGTAATGAAGAAAGATCACAAAAATATAGGAGAGGGGGAATGGATAAATGAAAGAGGCAATAAATGAATTAAGAAGAATTCACATGCTCACTTTGCATCAAGCACTATAGTAAAGGCAGGGCTTATAAAAACCAGCTATTCAGACAGGACAAGTATGACACAAGAACCTTGCTTGGGGTGGCTGGAACAACTGTAAAAAAATGAGAGAAAAAAGGCAGAATTTCTATTTTTCTTCCATTTTCTCTATCAGGGAGAATGGTCTTCAAGCTGGGAGGAATAGGACAAAAATGCTTAAATGTGAATGAAACAAGATAATTGAGGCGACAGGAAAAGGGCATTGTATTCAGCCTCCATGAATAAATTCAAGTAATTAAATTCCACATCCCAGAATCCTGAAAGTCGCAGTATCACTGAGCTGAAATGGACCCCAGAGGCCATCTAACCTGCACTTGAATGAGAAGCCATCTCTTCTACAACATACCTAACACAGGTCAGCCAGAGTGAGTTAGAAGACTTCCTAGTAAAGAGAATTCTATTACTAAAAGGCATATGATACCCTGGGAAGAAACACTAGATTTGAAGTGAAAGGACCATAGTACAAAGGACTAAGTCACAGCTCTCTAAAGCCTCTTTTTACCTGCATCACCTTGGGAAAGTCGCAAACCTTTACTGAATCTTAATTTCTTCATCTGTAAAATGGAGGTAAGGTTTGGGATATAAGAGTGTTAAGGGTTAATCTATGATCCTTTGATTTTTGGAGGCAGCTTGCTTAGGTTTTGAATAACTTTAATCGTTGGGAAATTTTCCCTGCATCAAATTGAAACCTACCTCTCTAGACCCTTCCACCCATTCAGCCTAGCTTTGTCCTATAAGTACACATAGAAGAAATCCCGTCCTTCTCTGTAAGAGACTTTCAAATTTCCAGACACATATAATGAACTGTCTCCTCACTTCCTAGTTTTTTTTCTTATTTAATCCAGAACAATTAATAAAATACATCAAACAAGCAAGATGCCTTTCCCCCCACCGTACTACCTTCCAGATGCATTCAAAATTTCATCACCTCTGATTCTATTTTCTATCCTTTCTTTTCCTCTTCCTCTCTTCCTCCTTTTTCTTCTTCTTCTCTTTTTTCTTTCTCCCTCACCCCTCCTCCCTTTCTTTCTTTTCCTTCTTTATCCCTTATCCTGCCTCTTCTCTTCCTTCTCTTTCTCCTTTTCTTACCTCCTCTTCCTCCTCTCCTCTTCTTCCTCACCCATGTTTATCTAGTTTCAGTTCCACTGATTTCATTCTACATCACTTTATATAGGATTTTCTTTATTTCCTTAGGTATTGTGTCTTTATCATAATATACTATTACCTTAATATGTTTTACTTTATTCAGTTCTTCTATATTTGGACATATAGGTTGTTTCCATGGTTATTTCTTTCTATTAGAAATAGAAGATCTATGAATATTTTGATATAGTCAGCCTATTTTTATAAAACCCTTGGGATAAATTATGAACAATGGAATTGTTGGGTCAAAACATGTCAGTTTTATGACTCATTACATATTTTTGTATTCTCCAAAATTACTATTTCAGTACACAGTCTCACCAAAAATATATTAGCATACCTATTTTTTATAGTCATACCTAAATTGAGCTTTATAATTTAAAATATGTATATGTGTATATGCATACATATATATATATATGTTATATACACACACATATATATATATAATTACCCTTTTACATGTGTGGGGTAGTATCATAAGGTTGTATTGATTTGTTTTTTAAATATTTAAAAATCTTTTCACAAAATTAAAATGTGTATTTTCTCCTTCATAAATGGTCTTTTAATGTTCTTATATCATTAGTATACTTGATATACCATATATAGAGATAGATATTGATACTGATTGTTTTTTAGAATAGGAAGCGATGATTATGATGAATAAGCATGACTATATTAATAATGAGTCATGGCACACTTGCCACAATTTCCTTTTTCTCACTGGGTTTCTAAACAGGCTTATTGGGGGAAGGCTATGAATGTTATCATTGTGGTGATGATAGATTATCAAGTCTGTGAATGAATGACATGAAACTCTAAGGTATATCTAGACTAGGATCCAAAAATATCCTGAGAGGCTAGAATGATGGACTGAATCAAATGAGATAAACTTTCTTTGGGAGAAATGTAAAATCTTGCACACAAGAAAAAATAACCAACTTTGCTGGTACTGAATTAGGGTAACATGGCTAGATGTGAGTCCATGTGAGAAAAGAATTGGCATTTTAGTGGAGTCCAAAATTCAAATGGTTTCAGTTTGTGATATGGCAGGCTAATGTTATACGAGAGGCAATGTGATACAACATCCAGCCAAACTAGCTTCCTTTGTTTCTCACACAGGCACTGGCCATATCTCATGCCTTGAATGTACTTCTTCCTTCTGCCAATCCCATCAAGAACTACCTGATACACAAAGCCTTTTCCTATTCCTTCAACTACAAATACCACCTCCCCCATTACTGTGTACTTATTATGGATGAATTATTTACTCTGGATTTGCCTTCATTTGCAGATATTGGATCTTCTGATAAAATGCAAGCTCCTTGAGAGTAGGGATCTCATTTCTTTCTTTCTTCCTTTCTTCCTTTCCTTCTTTCTTCATTTATTTCTTTCTTTTTCTTTCTCTCTCTTTCTTTCCTTCTTCCTTTCTTTCTCTTCCTTCCTTCCTTCCTTCCTACCTTCCTTCCTTCCTTCTTTCCTTCCCTCCTCCCTTCCTTCCTACCTTCCTTCCTTCCTTCCTTCCTTTCTATCAGTAATGCCTAGCACATAGTAGGTGCCTAGTAAATGCTTATTAATTGATTGATCAATTGCTTGTAGAGGGCCAGACTCAGAGTCAGAAAGATCTGGATTCAAGTTCTGCTTGTAACACATACTTGCTATCTTATGCTGGGCAAGCATTCACTGCCATATCATTTGTATGGTAATGGAATGAGTGCTGGATTTGGAGTCAAAAAGAAGAAAGGAAGGGACAAAAGAAGGGAGAAAGAAAGAACAAGAAATGAAGGAAGAAGGGAAGGGAGAAAAGGAGAGTGGAAGAGAGGGAGGGAGATAGAGAAGGAGCGAAGTATGACTAGAGAATCATGAATGATTGTGAATCAAGACCAGAGAAAAGTGACCATGATGGTAAGGGGGACTCAAAATCAGATAATATTAAGTTTGATGGACTCACCTGAAGCTGGGTTTAGTCTAGAAAAGAGAATACTTGGGATGGATAGTAATACCCTCTTCAAACATTTGAAAGATTTTCATATCACAAATGTTCTGCTTGGCCTCAAGGAGCAAATCTAGGATTAGTGATTTTTTAGCTTAATATAATATGATTTAATTCAAGTAACATTTATTAAGTTCCTACTATGTGTAAAGCTTTATACTGAGCATAGGGGATACAAAAGCAAAAAAGGAAAGCGTCTCTGACCTTAAGGAACATACAGAGGTCTCCAATCATGAATACAAAAAATACAGTATGGGGAAAATGGAAGAGGACAAGATAAGTAGCTACTAGGGAAATCACAAGAGGCTTCATGAAGGAGGTGACACTTCAGCTGAGCCTTGAAGGAAAACAAGGATTTTGAGAGCTAGATATGAGGGAGGACAATCCAATCATTGGAGCCAGTTTGTACAAATAAATGTAGGTGCAAAATGCCTTATTGAGTTCAGAGAAAAGGATAAGTTGTATCAAAATGTGGAATGGACTTATCTTTGTCAGTGTTCAGTTGTCTTTCATAAGAAGCACTTAAGAAGAGACTACCAGGTCACTTGTTGGGGGAGTTGTGGAGAAGACATATGCTTGATGACAAGTGAAGAGAGATGATATCAGAGTTTCCATCCAATTACTAGAGCCCGTGACTTGTCCTTTGCCTTAGCCAAGATCCAACCAGTCAGAGCATACAAAAAAATTTGGCCAGTATCACATGTAGCAATAGAATCAGTTGTTTTAATGACTCCAAATCAAATGGTTAGGGTGGAAACAAAAAATAATAATTCTATTTGGTTGACTTTCATCATTTGGCAGAGAAGTCAAGTGATTAGTGCAATTCGATTGTTTCCAGGCCTTACTATTGACCAAATTGACCAGTTTATGGTCACTTATTTTATGCCTAGTAAATATGACCTGCTGAAATTCAAGCTGGGGGAATATAATGACACTTTGGCCTAGATATCTCAAAGTAGAATGTCTCCACTTGAAGATTTTGAAGACTGTATATGGCTAGTTTTTGAGAGAAGTAGGGCTAATCAGCACCCCTTCAATATAGGCATAGAAGCTTGAATGTATAGGGAAACACATTAGGTCACACTGCTGAGATTCTGGATATGCTGCCTTGGGGATTCAGATTGATTCCAGAGAAGAGAGAACTCTCTGCCAGGAGCTTCTTTCAATTGGCCTCAATTTGAAGTTTGTTTTTATGCTATTTATTATTCAAACATAGGAAGAATTCAGCCAAATCATGAATCACTATCATTAATTATTCACTGGGATTAAGGAATCAGTAAAAACCATATCTTTCCTTAATCCTGTTTTATTAATTTATATTCTTGGCAAGCCTCTCCACGAAATGGATCTCCTGGCTGACTAAGAGGACCCAAAGAAAGGACAGAAGGTCCCTGGTGGCCAAAGAGCAGTCTTTGTTTTAATTTGATAAAATAAATTAGCATGGTATTATGTGACCAATTAGCATATAGACCACCACTGTTGCTACATGTCAAGTCTAGGCTCCTAGAAGACTGTTTATACAGTACCTTGCTGGCTGCTCTTTCAATCCAAAATCTCAGTTTGTTAAGAAATGGTAAGGTAGCATGCAAGTTTTGTTCTCTTTGTTCTCTCTAGTGTATTGTATTAGAACGTTTGTAACTATGTATTGTCTTCAAATATTTGAAGTACTTTCCTTCCACAAATAAGGGATCACAAATAAAACTCTTGACCTCAAGTGGCAGACCTAGAACAAGTGGTTTTAAATTGTCTTGAAGGAAGACAGGAATCATGACAGTCAGGAGGAAAGAGAACAATCTAAGCATTGGAAAAAGGAGAAAATAACTATTCTATTTTTTGTCTGAAAGAGAAGCATGAAAATTTAAAAGCATCAGTAATGGGTTACTAGGTTAATACCAGGGTCCAGTCCCCCTAGGATTTTGTCATGGCATGAAGGGCAATAGGGAATTTTCTCTCCTTTGTGTCCTTCCTATAGCGAGACACAACGTATTCTAAACAATTTAAAATTCCCTTTCAAAATCCAATATGGAGTAGCATCTATAAATTTCTCAAAAAAATTCTCAAGTCTAAAAATGTTTTTCACCTTATCCTGTACTTTCTTTCAGGACAGAGGGTGTTATCGGCTTCAGTTTAGCTTTGATGTAGATGATAATAGCTGATATTTGTATAAAGTGGTATTTCCTTTTCCTTTATCTTAAAATTACCTTCTTCTTGTCTTCAATACCCCCCGAAAGGAAAAAAAAGTTGAGAAGATGTTCCTTCCCTCTTTCATTGCAGAGGTGTGGGACTATGGATGTGAAATATTCCAACTATTGCCAGACACATTTGAGGGTTGAGTTTTCTCCCTTTAAAATACTGGTTATGAGTGTAAGAAATGCATCTCACACAACCCCACCACTCCTTAACCACCTCCCCACCGCTATCCCCTGGGTAATTGATTTAATCACAAAAGTTCAGCCCTGAACAGTTTACAAGGTTCAAATACATCTCTGAGAGAGTGAGGAACTGGAATTTGGTGAGCCAATAAAATTGACCCAAACTATCTGGGAACTCTAAATATCTAAGACCTGGGGTGAGTTTCAGAGGATGAGGTTGCAAATTTGAAAGCACTAGCTTTCATGTTCAGACTGGCAACCAAAGATTGGTGATTGATTCTGCTGAGTTAAAAATGGTTCCTGTGCTGTGATTAGGTTCTAGGCTTTCAAGGGCCAGTCTCTTACATGAAGTGTGACTTACTGGGAAGGGTAAAGGGAATGGATATATTCAGAAGGAAATATTATCCAAAACAAAATGCAGGAATAAAATTAGATTAAGAAAATTAAGGTCACGTTGCGTTCTGAGTTTTGAAGAATATATTCCTCATCTGTAAAATGAGGGGGTAGGAGTAGTGACCTTAAAAGTTTCTTCCATTTTTAAATCCCTGATGCTACGATGATCCTAATCTGTTTTAATTTTACTTAATCTCTTCACAATATTAATTAAATTTCAGGCCTGTCTTCTCTTAGCTTTCACATGTTAAACCTAAAGAGTTTTAACATTTTTAGCCCAGAAGGAAGAAGGGGTATATTGTTCGATGTTTGCCATTGAACAGAAAGTGTTAGCTCATTTGGTGTCCTCTTTACTATAGCTCTAATAGCAATATTGCATGCTTTTATATTTGATGTATTTAAAAAATACATACATATACGTGGATGTATATATATACATACATACACACATATAAACACATTAATTCCTCTCTCTCCTTCTCTCTCTCTCTCTCTCCCTCTCTCTCTAACTGAAGCCTCGGATTAGATTTGTGTAAATGTCCTTTTTAAAATAAAAACAAAAAGTTGTGCTTTTCTAGTAAATTGGACGATATTTTTATGAGCTGGTAATGATCACTATTTCAAGGAATCACGTATTAATTCTTATCATCATAAAAAAAACCTCAATGACCCCTCCATTTCTCCATTTCATATATCTTGATAGTCACATAATGAGATTTCTTGAAAAAAGGCACGCTTTTAACAGGCATTCCTACATCAAGTAAGCAATAGATATTTGGGGTGTTTGCTTATCATTGCTTGCCAATCTTCATCACATGTTATCATCATATTATATTTGTTGAGCAAATAATGAGTAGACTGGAGCTCAGCATCTGTTTAGGAGGTGCTGAACAAAGCAAAGAGGTAGCTGTTAGGTCTTTAAAATGAATTTAAAACTATAATCTGCCTGACAAAGCAACTGAGGAAAGACTAGTCCCAGAAGGTAGAGGCTGTGCCAAGGCCTGGTGACATATGATTTTGTTATCTCTTTGTTTCTCCTCTTTGGAATGGCCCACTTTGCTCTTGGGAGAACATATCCTCTTATCTTTGATTTTTTGAGGTAAGCAGGAAGATGGATGGCAGAAGTAGATTTGTCATTGCTGTTCAATTCTTTTTCAGTCATATCTGAATCTTCGTGATGCCATTTGGGGTTTTCTTGGCAGAGATATTGGGGTGGTTTCCTATTTCTTTCTTCAGCTCATTTTACAGATGAGGTACTGAGGCAAACAAGACTTGCCCAAGGTCACACACTTAGAGGGTGACTGAAGCCAGATTTAAACTCAGGAAGATGAGTCTTACTGACTCCAAGCCTGGTACTTTATCCACTGTACCACTTAACTGCCCCAAAAGGAGATTTAAAAACTCAAAAGTGTAGTAGTTCTTTAAGTAAGCCCCATAAATTTGTTTCTTTAATATTTTGTTAAATGTATTTCAGGATAATTGGTTTCCTTTGTAATTCTCTATATTTTATTTTATGCTTTTAAATATATCATACTGAGAAGGAATCTATATGCTTCACTAGGTTGCTAAAGGGGTCCAGGACACAGGCACACACACACACACACACACACACACAAACATACAGAGAGAGAGAGAGAGAGAGAGAGAGAGAGAGAGAGAGA
>NW_027185876.1:16543685-16559936 GCF_028583685.1 Petaurus breviceps papuanus
GAGAGAGAGAGAGAGAGAGAGAGAGAGAGAGGGAGGGAGGAAGGGAGAGGAAGAATTCCTGATCTAATGCAGCGGTTTCATTTTAAAAGTAAAGAATTTGATGCCTAGACTTAGGAAGTCAGTTACCCAAAGTCATGTACAATGCACATAGAAGTATAAAGATTTAATCCAGGTCTTCTGACTCTAAACTCAGTGCTCTTTCTGCAACCCCATTTCTGTCAATAAGACTTGGATAGAGACTGATTTTAAAATTTTACTTTCACAGGTAGGTGAAAATGGCAAAAAAAAAAAAATGAATTTCCCCTTCTGGTGATGTCAGTAAGGGATTGAATATATCTACAGTAGGAAATAATGGGAGAATCTGTTTAATAGCACAATCAACATTTTTTTTTTTTGAAGCAATCAGGGTTAAGTAATTTCCTCAAGGTTACACGGCCAGTTATTTCTGGGTGTGATGCTAAGTATCTGAGCCCGGATTTGATCCCCAAGTCATCCCGAAACTGGAGCCCGTGCTCTTACTCGCTGAGCCACCTGGTCGCCCCTAAGCAATTGGGGTTAAGTAACTTGCTCAAGGTTACACGGCCAGGTGTTTCTGGGTGGGTACTAAGTGTCTGAGCCCAGATTCAATCCCCACGTCATCCTGACACTGGAGCTGGTGCTCTTACTCGCTGTGCTACCTGGCCGCCCCACACAATCAACATTTTTAACTCAGTCTATCTGGTTTGACCAGTGTCGGTCATCTTCAAATCTATCCATAGTGATACCTCTGATAGAGCCTTAGAGAGAAAAGTCCTTTCCACTACCCAATACCAGCAGACCAGAAGGAATCATTAGAAATGACTGTGCCAACATGGAGAAAGATCTCCCTTTACAAAGATGTCAAGAAAGCAACTTGCTTGGTTAGGGCAGACGCTCTGGCCAAAGTCACTGGTGTCAGCAAACAAAAGAGCTAAGTTGCTTTTACAAAAATGAATTATTTCATTTTATGAAATTTGTATATGCAATGCTCAAAGTTATTTGATATTAAAAATGTGAGAGGGAAACTCCACTGGGAGTCACAGTGCAGCAATAATATTTAAATAAATTATTCAGGCTGACATACAAATAGTTTATTTTTCAATACCCTACTACTCCTCATGATAATTCTCAGCCATAACCATAATGCTTCCTGTACTAGGCTTGTTTATCACTACTCAGAAATGTAACTTTGTTTTTTTTTTGCCTTTAATACAATTCTAAATACTTCATCATAAGAACATATCAGACTACCTACACACCAACACAGGCAAACCAGAAATGATTCAGTAGGAATCCTTTGGTGTGAAATTCTCACCTGTACAGTGGTCTGCTGGGTATGGTTTCCATTTAAAGTTACCCTAAATTACGGGGAGAGAGTATCCATTTTTATCTTTGTTTCTCTAATACTTAGCCTAATACCTTGTACCCAGTAGGTCCTTATACCACTGTTAAATTTAAATGAATGTATTGCTCCTGATATGCTGTGGAGAGTCTCCCAAATAATTCCCAGAGCAGTGGCTGATTGACAGATAATAAAGAGGATGGAATTAGCTGGTTGTGCTCTCCTTCTTTTTAGGGGATAAAAAGAACCCTTTAACTTTCAAGATGCTTGATCACTCTAGGACTTCATCACATTTTATTTTTTTTCAATCCAAGCAAAGAAAAAAACAACAACAAAAACAAACACCCCACTTGGAGTACTTGCTTGCCTTTGGTAATCTGACCTCTTCTATTCCTTTCACCTGAACACTGTTGCTTCAAGACAGCTCTACATCTGTGCTAGGAGCTGTTAGGATGTTTAATGCCCTGTGAAAAATTAAGCATTTTATCAGGGTAATTGCTGTGTCGGGCAGCTGGTGGTCAGACCAAACAACAGAGTTAATCCATTAGTGGTGAACCCACTGCCCCCTCACTGCCAATGCCCAATATACATACATTCTTTCCTTAAATTGAGTGTGTTTATGTGTGTGTATGTGCATGTGTGTATAGATCAAAGCCTGAAGTCAGTGGCTTTCAGAGAGTAGCTCTAAACAGGTAAGGCCAAAAGTAGATTCCTGATGGAAGCAATAGAAGCCAGTACAAAGTAGAATGAGGAAAGCAGGCCTCCATCTTCTTTCTGCTATATAAGCACCACAGGAAATATCAAATTGTTGTCTCCACACAATCTGCATGAGATTCTAAAGAGAAAGAAAGTGTTTGGTAATTTGCAGAGGGGATGATTCCTTAGATATTCTTCCTAAACCTAAGCATGGCTCTATTTACAATTTGTTTCTATGCATCTTATTTGAGGTAGGAATGGGAAGAGAATCTATAAGACTTTGTTTGAATAATATCATGTTATACAGGTAGTATTTGTAGAAATAGGAATAAACATTATTTCCTCTTGATTTCTGGAATCCTTGAAGAAGGAAAGAAGTCAGTCAATCAATAAGCATTAATTAAACACCTACTGTGAGCCAGGTACTCTACTGAGCTCCGGAGACACAGTGAAAGACAAAGGACAGTTTCTGCTCTCAAGGAACTCACATCGAGGAGAAAAGAAAAAACAACAACATGAAAACAGCTGTATACAAACAAGTTATATACAGGATAAAACAGAGATAATCAATAGAGAGAAGAAATAGTATTAAAGGGGATCAAGAAAACCTTCTTATAGAACATGGGATTTTATCTGGGTCTTAAAGGAAGCCAGGAGGTAAAGATTAGAAGAAAGAATATTCCAGGTATGGAAAACAGGCAGTGAAAATGAAGGGTGTTATATCCTATCTAGATATACATTCCTATCTAGATTTATAATCCTATCATCTAGTCTAAGCCTCTGATTTGATTGAGGAGGAAACTGAGGCCCAGAGTGATTAAATGGCTTGGTTCATATTAGCAAGCTAATAAAATGGTAAAGATAAGGCATATATATATATGTATATATATACACACACATATATAATATATGTACATATACACATATATTATATATGTGTATAAACACACATATATTATATATGTGTATATATACACATATATTATATATATATATATACATATAATTCCACTGCATCCTTTTGTCTTTTATATCTTTAATCCAGAAACAGAGAAAAAAAGTTAATAAGTAGATCTGTGGGCCATGGTCTACATGTATCAAATTCAAGAACAGATAGAATTTAGGATTCACAATGGGTTACAACCTTACAACCAAGGTGACAACAGGAGCTACAGAGGAAACCTGACTGTCCATTTTCACCTTAGTATAGAGGAAAAATCTTTAACATTAGAGAGGGAATAAACAATCAGGTGAAGTGAAAGGAGAAACATAGTTAGATCACCTTGCTCTGCCACTGGCTTAGATAAGATATATCCTCTCTCTTTGTCTTGTTTTCTTTTCTTTTTTTAAAAGCAATTGGGGTTAAATAACTTGCTCAAGATTACAAGGCCAGTTATTTCTGGGTGTGGTGCTAAGTATTTGAGCCCAGATTCGATCCCCAGGTCATTCCGACACTGGGGCCAGTGCTCTTACTCACTGTGCTACCTGGCTGCCCCTAAGCGATTGGGGTTGGGTAACTTGCTCAAGGTTGCATGGGAGGTGTTTCTGGGTGTGTGCTAAGTGTCTGAGCCCAGATTCGATCTCCAGGTCATCCAGACACTGGGGCCGGTGCTCTTACTCACTGTGCTACCTGGCTGCCCCTGTCTTGTTTTCTTTATCTAGAAATTGATCACATTGGACTAGATCTGGGTTCATCACCATTTTTCATGTCATGACCCCTTCTGACTATCTGGTAAATTCAATGGGTCCCTTCTCAGACTAAAGTTTTCAAATGCACAAAATAAAATTTAAAGAATTGCAAAGGAAATAAATTATATTGAAATATATCTATCTTGATATCATATTGCTTGCCTTCTTGATGGGTTGGGAGGTGTGGCAAGAAGGGAGAGAATTTGGAACCCAAAGTTACAAAAAGAAAGAATGTTAAATAAAGGATTTAAGAAAAAATACATCCATTAACATCTAAAATCTAAGTTCATGAGCTCCAGTTTAATGAGTTGAATAATCTCCAAGATCCTTTATTGCTCTAAATTCTATAAAACCTGTGATTCATTTGCTCTCTCTCTCTCTCTCTCTCTCTCTCTCTCTCTCTCTCTCTCTCTCTCTCCCTCCCTCCCTCCCTCCCTCTCTCTCTCTCTCTCTTTCTCTCTCCCTATGAAAAATGAATGTAACAGTTTAGAAGTCATATTGGGAGAATATGCTTCTCCATATTAAATTATTTCTTAAACACACAGTAGGAGCTCAAGTTGAATTGAGTATTATGCTGGAGGCCAAGACCAATGCAATCAGCTTCAACACTAAAAAATTAGGCTTAATATCTCACAAAAATGTCCTAGTGAACTACCAGGCTGTCATGAGCCCCCAACAAAGAGTTCTTATCTCCCCTTCTGGCTCAGAGGTAGATCCACTTAGAGTCATGAACTGTGGATAATAATTGAAAGGTCAGATTGATGAGACTAGCAGCAGAGATAAGATTTCTATGACAGTTTGATGGATACAGCACTATCAAGGTGTACTTTTAATCATAATCTCATTACTTCCCTTCTGATGGTTGGACTCACCTTGCAAGAAGAATTTGGGTCTCTTTCAGAAGGGAGGATTGGCCTTCTGGGGAAAGAGTGACTGAACTAAAAGCAAAGAATGAAAAAGAGGGGAGGAAAAGTAAAACAGGGTACATCTTTGGGAGTAAAAAGATGCATGATTACATAGTAATGGTGGAGAATGGTGTATTGGATTAGAAACCAAACATGGAGTCTATAGATGCCTCTGTAGGACCAGGAGGAAGACATCCCAAAGCAATAAGCATGTCATGGGGAGAAAGGGGATTTAAACTTAATAGCAAATACATTCAGCAATGCAGCTTGGCTGAGCTGTGGGGGAGTTTGGTTCTTAGCCCAGAGAGAGCTTAATAGAAGTCAATAATGAAATCATCAACATGCAAGTATTAAAGTGCTTAAATGTGCTGTCTTTGCCTTTGATCACCAAGGCTTTGTTTGTCTCCACGCACAATCTCTGAGTAGACAATGGAATCTCCCTTCCAAAGAAACAAAGGGCTCACATTACACAAACCAAGCGTTGTCTCAGCAGTTCACCTCATTCCTTCTGGTGCAGGAAAGGAACAAAACCAAGCTGACTTTGGGAGAACAGTCAAGGGAGATGTCAACAAATTTGAACTGTCTCTTGTGATGTTTTTAAATAGTCTGCTTTATATTATTTCCTATTTAAAAGGAGGCTTTGTGATTTTTTTTCCATGAGAAAATAAACCAGGATGCATAGCAGCAGTTCTAGAACACCTTTTATCCAAAGGATTCTAAGTGCTTTACAAACATTCATTTATTAAAATTCATTACATTCCTGGTAGGTAGGGTAAATATTGCTGCATTGTACCCTTCTGGTGACCCAGAGCAAAGAACCCAAGGTGCTTTTCCCATTGCACAGAACTGAGAGCAAATTCCAGTAGAAATTCTCTAGAGGAATTCTGGAAAGTGATTTTTCCCATAAAAGTGCACAGGATAAAACATTGGTCACTCAATCCACACTACCTTCACCCCCGCCCCCACTCACTGTCAAGGTCCCAGAGCAATGATGTATTTCTTTTGCTGGTAAAATAGAAATAAAGAGACAAAGAAAACAGGCAAGTTGGCTCATGTTTCTCCAGAAACATTTCCAAATGGGAAAAAAAAAGGTGGGGGGAGATATCAGAGAGGAAAAAGCAATTGTGTATTTGTTAGCAAGCAGCCTGTTGTTCAAAAAGTACCAACATCCCATGGGATTGTGAGAACACTTAAGTTGGCATTATCTTCCTCCTTCTCTAGAAAGGACTAACGCTATGCTTGAAGTGGCAGGATGAAGAACATTAAAACTGGACTTTCTACCCCCTTTCTTATAAGTCCCTTATCTCTCCTCTGACAGGCATCAGGATACAGAATAGAGGAGGAAGATCTTGTTACCCCTGAGAAAAGGCAGCTTTGGAAAAGAAGAAATTGAGCAAGAGAAGGTATTTTCATATCCATTCTATCTACTCATATCTATTCCCCCAACTCACAAACAGCAGAAAAAGGGACAGTAGAATCAAAACACTTTCCCCAAAAGGTTACCAAACATTATAGAATTTTTTTTTAATTTAGACTTTTCAGACATTTTGTTAATTTGGCAAAGGGGACCTGCATGAATCTGAACACTGCCCTCTGGATCTCCTCATCCTGGTCTCTACTCTGTCTATAAACAAGGAAGGAAGAAGGGAAACCAAAGCCATGGGCCACAAAAAAAGACCTTACAAATGTGTTTTATGATGAAAGAGGCATGGAGAAGAAAGGTGTTCTCACCACTAATAGCTAGGATCCTTAATACACCTTCTTAGAGTCTTGATCTTGCTGTATCAGTGAAACGGCACAATCATCTGACTATGGTTCTGTGCCCATAGCACAAACCAAAGTGGAAAACTGTACAGTGACTTATTTGAACTGGTTAATACACATAGCCTCACTGTCATCTATGAAATGGAAAAACATGACATACCTTTAGCATGTTGGGCAAATTCAATGAAAGGACACAGGAAAGAACCACATTGGATAAGAAGACATAGAAAAGTTATTAATAGGTGCCAATGGAGGGATCATTGAGAACACAAATCCATTGAAGTACTGATGTTAATAGAACCCTACCAGGTAGCCCAGACAAGTATTTTTATAGTCTTCCTAAGTATACTAGGGATATTCTTTTGATGTGCTAACAGTAGGGTTTCTGCCTTGCTATCTACTCTTTCTATTAGTATAAAATATGATGGGTAACTTCACAGATAATGAGGCAAATCCTAATCCCTTCTAAAAAGGATATTAGGTTCTGTTTATGACATATTACCTTTTCAAATCATAGTATAGTAGAGTTGAAAGAGTCACCATGAAATCAGGCCTCCATCTCTAGGCAAAAGTGTCTATACCTCAGAACAGATCATCTAAACATAAAATCTTCATAGATGGAGTTTTCCCAACTGCTTTTAGCAGTAGTCATAGTCATACATTCTAATGTTTCATTAATTATCTAAACCCTTTAGAGTCTATATCCAACTGAGCTATCTCATTTTCATTTAAGTCCATTCCCTCTTATTCAGTTATCTACAGACATGGAAAATGAGTCAGCCTCCTCATCAGAAGTCTTTTAAGGAAGTTCTGTATGGTTATCCATGATATGTGTTGTTGGGGGAATTATTTGGTGGATTGAACAAAATGGTTACTGAAGTTCCTTCCTACTCTGAAATTGTTATTCTATGATTCATATTGAACTCTTCATAGAAAGCTATTTTTTCCTAGGTAAAAGAAATCTAAATCATTTAGCTTTTCCTTGTAGAGTTTATTTTCCATACTCTTAATTACTTTAGTCATTCTTCTATGAACTCTCTTCAGTTTTTATACCCATTTCAGGGTATGACACTCAAAGCCTGCTGTTCAGATTCAGCTAACCGATTGAAAGGAGTACTTCTTACTTCCTGACCTATGAATGCCATTTGATATCCAAGTGTCATGGAAAGTCATATGACATATCATATGAAAGGATCCAAGAGAAAATGAAATGTTGGAGTCAGAAAGGTAGCCTTGGAGTCATTTACATAAAGAAAGAAATTGCTAGTTTCAATGTGCTATAGGCATACAAAATCTATAGGAATGGTACATCTAGGTAAGTTTGATGGCATCACAGAAATAATACCAGGATATTTACAAATCCACAGCAGTTAGAGATGAGAAAAATCGTTATTACTCAATTTACATATGAGGAAAACCCATCAAATCTTAATAACAATGTGAAAGATCAGATCCAGGAATATATGGCAGATGAAGATTTGTTCCCAGACTAGGAATGGAAATACAGGTGGGATCCATCCAGGATGTGTGTGTTGAGGGTGCAAAGTATGGAGACAACTAACTGAGTCCATGTTCCTATCCTCACTGTCTCTGAATAAACTGAATGAGGGTCTGAGAAGTGTTCATGAATGGATTAAAATGACTCCAAATATATCAATACAGTTTTGGTTAGCAAGATAGATGGGGAAGTTAGATGAACATTCAGTCCAGCTCACTTAGCCTCTTTCTCCCTCTGTCCATCTAGAATGCGACCACTCTAACTCAGTGCTCACTCCCTAGAACAAGCTACAAAAATGCTTCTAGTAACACATATCTTGAGCTTCCTTATTTTTCTTCCTAAGACATTTTGAATACATTTTTAGCAAAGACATATTCCACTTGAGGACATGAGGACCTATCAGTCTACTAAACTGAATTCATGACTTGATGGTTTCTACAAATTCTGGTGCTTCTAATGCTTATAGAAATTTAGAATTTATCTTTTAACTCACTGTGGCCATCTCATAGTCCTAATGGGAAAATACAACATGGGGAAATAAGTTTGAAAGCTTTGTACAAGGCGTTTGGTGGAACTCATCATGGCCTACACTGGAATCTCAGGCTCAAACATCTCACTGTTGTCCTAATAGCTTGTCAAGTCACGTTGTAATTCATTCTTCTTTTTTTTTTTCCCTTGAACCTGCTGGAAGAGTTAGTATGTAAATTTCAACCTATTTTTAAGGGTTATTTTCACTCAAGTGAAATCTATCAAGGAAGGAGGGTT
The DNA here is from genome assembly GCF_028583685.1 of Petaurus breviceps papuanus. Taxonomy (NCBI): domain Eukaryota; kingdom Metazoa; phylum Chordata; class Mammalia; order Diprotodontia; family Petauridae; genus Petaurus; species Petaurus breviceps. The sequence continues at coordinate 16,552,363 of NW_027185876.1, forward strand.
ATTTTTACAGCGCACAGCAACTGCTGATCACCATGGCAACGGGCCTGGTGAATGCAATAAAGCATCCCTCTGTTATCGTAAACACAAAAGGGAAACACTGAAATCTAAAAGAAAGGCAATTATTGTTGAGGGGGGGGGGAGGAAACAACATGCCAATGAAGCACTTGCAAAACCATGTGACTGAATGGAGGCTGGAAGTTTTTTTCAGAAGCTTGTACCTACTACCTTCATGCTCAGGGAGGTCAGTAGTGGACAAAGGTGGAGGGTGAAAGGCCAGTGAAGGGGATCAAGAATGTTCACCATTGTTTTCATCAGTAGTGGAGAAAGTCACACAGAATGCTACAAACCAATATCAACTTTTCCCCCTCTCATTTCTTTAAACACAAAATGGGCTTAGGAAATATAGGCATTAGGGAAGAAAAAAAATACCCATCTCACATTGGTTTTCTTTAGGGGAACATTTTCTTGTTAGCTGTGGAATTGTGGATGGAAAAAAATAGTCAACATAGAACATAGGATTTTTATGGATATAGCTTCTTCTCTTAATTGTCTTTTTCCAAGGGTGGTGGTAAATTCTACATTGATGAAAGGAGAGACACTGATATCATAATTTCTAACTCCTAGATATAATGAAATATAACAGCCGTACTGTACCCAAAACCAAGAATAATCAAGGGACACATTAATTGAATTAATTCACATTCAGTCTAGCTAGGAAGAAAGAAAATCTGTTTTACCTTATTTTACAGATGAGGAAACTCACAGCCAGATAGATCAAGTCTAAAGCTAAGGTTAAGGTTAATGTTCATGTTAAGATTGAGGAATGGTTTGTATAATAGAAAGAACACAGAACTGTTCATCAAGAAACCTGGGCTTTTGTCCTCTATTTATCACTGATTAGAAGTGTGACTCTAGGCAAACCATTATCTGCAATTCCATTTTCTAATGTGTAAAATGAGAAGTTTGTCCCAGATGATTGTTGAGGTTTCTTTCAGGTATAATATTTTATTATTTTATGCTTAGTGTTCATTCATATGAATCAATGAAGTATGCAGAAAATACTATATGGTCCCAGTGTCATATTTGGCAAATTCCATTTTAACACAGGGCTGAGCAAATATTTTAGCCCTGAGAGTTCCAAGTCAATTTTATCAATGCCCATGACTGCTATGCCAGAGAGAAGATAGACAGGGGAAAAGAAAGTATTGCATTCATCTTTAACTAACACATTTTAAAAAGAAATATATCGATAAACTGGAGAATATAAAGAGTAGGGCATCCAGGTTGATGAGATGACTAGAAACTATGTTATAAAAAGATAAGGTGAAAAAGTTGGTAATGACTAGCCTGGAGAAATGAAGACTTAAGGGGATCAACTTAATAGTTCTTTGAGTACCTAAAGGGCTTACACATGTGAAGGAAGAACAGAATTTGTTTTCCTTGACTGTAGAATGTCCAACTTGCAACTGATCAAAACTGCTGAGATTCACAATTTGGCTCAGTGGAAGGAAAATATTTCAAAATATTAGAGTTCTCCAAAAATGAGATTAACTTCTTCAGGAAATAATAGTTTCTCCATCTGGTGTGTTCCACTGTTGGGACTTAAAGAGGCTTCACAGAAGCATCAGGTTCATTAGTCAATGCTAAGAAAGAAGAAAAAAAAACAGGCCCTTTGGCCCATTTATTTGGCATATTAAAAGGAAGGCAACTTGGATTAACTGGATTAATCAAGGGAGTGTGACAGTGTAGGAAGGGGGCAATCAGTGAAGATCAATAGTGTAGCAACCAATTCTCAAAGTTGTCTAGCAGCTGATAACTCCAAAAAGTAGGGCAACTCAACCTCAAATCTGACAAAGTACAGGAAAGTGAAAATGCCAAACAGCCTTTTGGGCCATGGCAAAAGGAGAGGGAGGAAGTACTTCATGAATTTGTGAGAGGCTACTCCCAGGAATTTGTGTATCATCACACCAAACTCTTCCTAGGTAACAGGTGGGACTTCTGCGTCCACCATTATTCCAAGTGGCTGGACAAATTAAGGTTCAGGCAGTTCAGGGAAATTAAAGAGGGATATATCTATTATAGGGAGAGGTGAAATTTTGCATAGTTGAACTGTGGTTTGCTTGAGGTCACAGGCAGGGAGGGGATAATCAGTGAGATTTCTGGAATTTTTTAACTTGAAAGATTCCAGAAATAAACAGTTCCTGGTATTGTGGATTTCAGAGATGGATTCATCAGAAGACTGAATCGGCACCTGGTTAGACAGGAGGGTTGGCTAATCATTGATAGCTTGTCTTAGGAGAAGGGCATCTTTCAGACAATAATATTGTCATTGAAGTTTGGATGGTCACTTGTCGAAGATGGTGTAAAGGGGATACATTTGGTCTTTCTGGTCCCTTTAACTTTTGAGTTTCTGGGATTTTATGGAATAAAAGAACAGACAAGTGGCAACTGGGATAGCAGAGGTAGAAGGAAACAGAAAAAGAAAAATGAAAGAGGAACCAAGCAGGAATAATTGAGGAAACAATTGATTTTTAATCTGGGTATCTACAACAATCTCAACAAAAAGAAATCCAGTCTATACTCGAAAATCTCAGTCAGTAGGAAACTCACTACTTGATACAAAAGTTCATTTCATTTTTAGGCAGCTATAAGTTTGGTAGTATTTTCTTATGGTGAAGTGAAACTAATTCCCTTGTAAATGTCATTCCCCTAAATCCAATAAATAGGTTTATGTAGGAAAAAAAAATCCTGACTTTCTTCTGAAAATGAAGCTAAGCTCCAAAGTGTATCTGTTTTTTATCCACCACTATGCACATTTTCTTAAATTCTGTTGACATCTCCTTATTTGTCCTCCAACCCTGTAATTCACACTCAGATCTCAAAAGGAAAATCTTAAAGAATATCTCCCAGTCTGAGTCCTCTGAAGACCTAGAGGAGGGGTAGGGAACCTTTGGCCTCGAGGCCACACATAGCCCTCTAGGTCCTTGGTTGTGGATCTTTTGACTGAGTCCAAGTTTTACAGAATAAATCCTTTTATTAAGGGGATTTGTTCTGTGAAGTTTGAATTCAGTCAAAGGGCCTTACTTGAGGAACTTGAGGGCCACATGTGACCTCAAGGCCTCAGGTTCTCCACCCCTGTTTCTAATCATGATCTCTCTGATTATCATCTGTGTGACACTGGGCACATTAACTAAGATCTCTGAATAGGATTTCTCTTGTATAAAACAGGGATAATGGTGGAGTGAATGGATTGCTGGACTAAGGAGAATAAATCCCACCTCAGATACTTTCTGTGTGACCAGACAATCCACTTTCATGTCTTAGACAGTTAGTTTCTTTATCTGTAAAATGGCAATAACAATGATTGTATCCCTTGGACCCTGTGCAACTCCCTTCAATGCCTGCACAAATGGTGGTGGAAACAGATCAGTGATTTAGAGCTGGAAGGAAACTTAGTGACCATTTAGCCCAATCTTCCCATTTTGCAGAAGAGAAAACTGAGGTCAACCAAAGACAGAGCTCTTTCTATTATACCAAAATACCTCTACTTCTTGGGGTTGTGACCCACTTAATGAGGATAAATTTAGGTGAAAGCACTTTAAAGTTGCAAAGTTTTATATATCTCTATGGAATTACCATTACCACCAGTCGATCCAAAATTTTTTATTCAGCACCTCTTATGTGCCGCTCACTCTTCTTGGCACTGGGTATATACATAGACAAAAATGAAACAGTCTCTGCCCTCAGGGAGCTCTCATTCTATTTGAAGAGAAAACAACTACACAAATATATATACAGGGTATCCCAAAGACCTTGGCACAGTTTTGCTTAAAATTGCACTAAGGTCTTTTGGATTCCCTGTAGTTATCTATATCTATCCATATCAACACACACATACATATACAGATACATGTATATACATATAGATATCTACCTATATCTTTATCTATACCTACCTTTATCTATATCTATATATATTTATCTGTATCTACATCTATCTTTATATCTACCTATATTTATATCTATCTATAACTATATATCTCTATATAATAAATCCAGATGATTTTTATCAGTATGCTATTGGTGGAAGTTACAATGCATACTCCAATCTCTCTTTTTTCCACCTCCTTTCCTCGTTGTATAGGTATATAAGAAATGATGCAACTTAAAAGATCCTAAGCAAGTTTCGGCTTTTCTTCATAAAAGCCACTCTAAAGTGGTAGTTATAATGTCAACTTTCAGCAGCTGGCTCTCCACACACACTTGTTTAACCCAATTGTCATTCAGCTGGTAATCACCTTTCTTTCCTGGAAATGCTGCATGGAATGGTGCTGCATCAGCATCAAGATGGAATAATAAAAAAGGAGAGAGGGAGGGAGAGAGGGAGGTAAGGAAGAGAACAAGGGAGGGAGAAAGATAGAGAAGAGAGAGAAGGGAGGGTCTTGTAAATTAATAGAAAATGAAAGTGAACATTTGTGAAGATTGAGAGTGAAAATGAGAAGGGAAGATTGTATGAACTTTAGTATTCAGATCACTTATACGCTCCCACCCAACACACTTAACTTATCATCTCCTATCCAATGATATGTGCCCAGGATGAACAAACCACTAGAAGTGGTAAAATGGGATATACTATTGGACTTGGACTAGATGTGTAACTCTGAATGAATTAGTAATTCTCAGCCTCAGTTTCTCCCTTTACAAAATGGGGATAATTGAAGCTCCTATCTCACAGGGTTGTTTTGAGGTTATAATAAATTAATATTTGTAAAGAGCTTCTCAAACATTAAAGTACTATAGAAATGCTAAGCTGTTATTATTGTGATTTTCTCAGTGTGAAGCATTGTGTCTTTATTTCTCTCTTGAGATTGTAAAAACATTAGGTCCTTGTCTCTTTTGCATGGATTTTGGAAAGGATCACAATGTGTTAAGACCTATTCTAAAATGAGCAAATAAAGAAAAGCACTTATTAATTGTTAATTATCTTCTGGCAATACAAATAGAAAAAAAAAACCCAGTCCCAAATACAGCAGATCTTGAAGGGGATTGATGACTCCTTAAGTTCCAAGTTTATTTTACTGTCATTCTCATGTTCTCACTCCTTTAGCCAGACCAAATGGGACAATGGTATTCAAGTGATATTAGTCTCGCCATCACTACTCATCCTCATGCTTCTCAAGGAAGCATAGCATTTGCCTGACAGGAAACATTAAATGTCAGATTCAGGAGTCCTTGTGCAAAGGGTTATTTTCTGCAAAGTTAACATTTCATATCTTCTTGGCTTTAGAAAACTCCCAACCATATACTCAGTCCACTTCAAAAACTGGTAAATGATCCATCAAGTTCACTGAATTCCATATTCTTGGTGGAATTTGAAATTTTGTTATTATCTTCCTATACAACAAATGTCTATTTCAAGAATTGCGTTTTTCTCCAGCTTGCATGTCTGATTTTTACATCTCCTTTACAACTAAGACCAGCATAGACAGGAAGTTTCAGATTATGAAGAAACCACTCGTCTTCTACTGCTTAGGTTTATAACTTCTAAGATAAAGCTTTGCATATGGTTCAGTTATTAGTTATATTTGCAATAGGGAATGGGGGGTTAGAGGAAGACTAGATGCCTAAAGACACAACCTAGGTAAGGGCCAAATGGAAAAAGCAGAGTTTGTGTCCAGTTATGAGTGTCATATTCTAGTAGGGATGTCAGTAAATTGAGGAGTATCTAGAGAAGGGTAACCAGGATGGAGAAGAACCTCGAGTTCACAGGATATGAAGATTGGTTGAAAGAACTGTGAATATCCTGGGAAAGATTCAGAAGTGAAATGATAGCCTCATTCAAGTATTTGAAGAGATATGACAACAAGAGAAAGATTAGAATTTTCTTTGGCTTTACATGGCAGAAAAAGAAAGAATAGGTGGGAGTCACAAAGTGACAAATTTGGATTTTGTCAAGAAAATCTTCCAAATAATTAGAACCATTAAAGCGTAGCATGGGTTTTCTAAGGAAATCCTGAGTTCCCCCACATTGGAGGTAGTCAAATGATGACTGAATGACCTACTCTTTAAGTAGGTTGTATAAAGACTTCTATTTCAGGAGTGATCTGTTAGATTAGAGTAACACCGAGGTCCCTTTCCATTCTGAAATTCAATTCTGGATCTGATTCTGTGTCTGCAAAAGCAGAAAACTTGGTATTTCATTAGGTAGGGTCAACTACTGACTTTCTTCTTGTCTAAAGCTTCAAAGGGCAGTGTATCCTGGTGCTTACTCTCTGTCTCTACCCCATTGGGCTACCACTTTGGCTTCTGGTTTTAGCCTTCACGACAGAGGGCACCTGCATGACTCTGGTGAGTGCAATCAGATGGAAGGTGCATTCCCCGTCCAGCTGCCCAAAACCAATTCCAACCATCTGGAGCCACTGGTGCAGAACTTTTCCAGCTGGGTTAGGTGAAAGAGCTAACAGGGGAAAAAAAGACATGGAGATTCAGAGATTCTGTACATTTTTCGATTGGGAGTTCTGCTGTCTCTTCCTTATGATCTGGAACAGAATGTATAGGAGTAGCTGAAGGAAGATCAGAAGGGTCTAGAACAAGTGGCCCCATTCCTCAAAACTAAAACCTCACAATGAGTGAGACCAAGTGTCCTCCAGATATCAAGCAATCTGTATCTCCTGCCCACCCAGGATCAACAGTGGTGAGGGTTCCTCATTTAATTCCTTCTCTGATCCAAAGCCCCAAATATGGCAATAGTAGGGATCAGGAAAGCTAAGTATCATAATGAAATTCATTAATTCATATATTCACATAATGGTAGATCTGGAAGAGGCTTTAGAGGTGATGTAGTCCAAACCCCCATTTTACAGATTAGAAAACAGGGTCTAGAATCAACAATGAGTGATTTAGAGAAAGTTACACAACAAGTTAATACTAGAGACAGAACTAAAATTAGTCTTCTTTTTCTCAGGCCAATATTATTTTCACTATGCTACAGTACCATGTCCAAGAAATGTTTTTTTCTGGTAAGATGAGTAAAGGGACAGGTAGGTGAGAGGGGGGAGAGGAATAGAGAAACACAGAGACAGACTCAACAAGAAACACAGAGAAAAGGAGAAAAGAGACAAGAGAAGCAGAAAGTGATTGAGAGAGGTAGAAAAAGAGAGTAATGGGGTAGGGAGTGCCAACCCATTGGGTTGAACAAATTGTATTATATGTACATGATGGAATGCGAAATTATAAGAAATAATGGAAAAGTACATTTCAAAGAGACATTGAAAGACCTATTTGAACTGATGCAGAGGAAAATGAGGACAACCAGAATATATACTATAACATGAGTGTTATGTATTAACAATTCTGAAAGACTACAGAGCTCTGATCATGTAAATGATAAACCAGGGTTAAAAAAAAGTTGAAGAGGAAGCAGCCTGCCTCTCTCATGACAGAGAGATGTGGACTACTATGCAGAAAGGAAATGCATTTTGAATGTGACCAATGTGGGGTTTGGTTTTCCTTGACTGTGCTTACAGGGTCTCTCTCTCTCTCTCTCTCTCTCTCTCTCTCTCTCTCTCTCTCTC
>NW_027185876.1:16560036-16560665 GCF_028583685.1 Petaurus breviceps papuanus
TCTCTCTCTCTCTCTCTCTCTCTCCTTGTCTTTGTCTTGCTACCTCTATCTCTGTCTCTCTCTCCCCTTTCTCCATCTCTGCCTCAAGAAAGCAGAGGAAGTGGAAAAGAGGAAAAACAAATGAATGTTTAGTAATTTAAAAAAAATAAAATAAAAAAAGGAGGAAGAATAGGTGAAGAAGACAAGAGAGAAAGATTTGAAGAGATGGAGGGAGAATTTTGATCCTACACTATAGGATTAAAGGAAAGGGGGAAAAAGATGGAGCTATAGTCACTAAGAGAGGGAAGGGTGAGTTATATTGGTGTACTGGCATGGTAAGGGACTTTTATCACTGAGGTTAACTGTGGTGGTTAAGGGAAAGGAAAGGGATTCATATATCATGAACCTACCTAGAAGTGTGTTGAATAATATGAGCTAGCTTCCAGTCATCCAAACCTCTGGTTCTCTAGGAAGTGTGATTTGGTCATATCCAGGTAGGGAAATTGAGTTAATAACTTCAGACATGTATTCCCCTCCTCCTCCACCAAGATATATCCATCTTCTACTTCCCCTTAATGAAGTCCCCAAAAACATTTCATCCTTGCATGTAAAGATGAAGCTTCATTGCATTCCACTACACTTCCATACTG
>NW_027185876.1:16560675-16563871 GCF_028583685.1 Petaurus breviceps papuanus
GAAAGTTTCTTGGAACATTGAAAGCCTAAATGACTTGCCCAGGATTACAATCTAATATGTGATAGAGTCAGGAATTGAACTCAGTTCTTCCCATGTTCAGGGCAGCTCTTTTTTCCACTACCCCTGCAGGTATTTGATAAATGTTTGTTGATTGACTGATTGATATTGCCTATGTATATTTGGGCATGGTAGCACCTACCACACAGATTTTTTGTGAGGATCAAATTAGATAACCTGCGTAAAGTGCTTTGCAAACCTTGAAATGCTATATAATTACTATTATGTTATTGTTGTTATTTTCTCCACAAAGTAGTCTTTCTATGAGTATAATACAATAAAAATTTAAGTAATTTGTTATAGTTTCCAAAGAGAACTAAACATATCTGAATAAGTAATATTTCTGGCAGGTTACAAAAATCATGAAAGAGGAAAAAAAAACAGTTAAGACTCAAGTGTATACTTGAGGAGAAAGAAACAAAGAGCTAGGAACTATGAAATTAGGTCTCGTTGACTGAAGAGATATCTTTTTGTTTCCAAAAATCTTAGTGACAGCATATACTTGGCAAGTGTTCATGTTTTAACTGCTTATCTGATCAATAGATCCCAAAGAACATCTGGCTCATCTTCTCCAAGGCATCTCCCTAGTCACCCAAATTTCTATAAACACCCCTCTTGGCTACAATAAATAACTGAAGTCATGGTTAGTCCATTGTCATTTTCCACAGTGCAGCCCAACAAATTACTAAGCACACATTCCTATTCTTCTAGATTGGAGGTTTTCATAGATAAGGAAAAGCACGCTAAGGTCAAAGAGAAGATGGTAGAATGATTAAGATCTTGAATCCCATAGTCTTCACTACAAAGGGTTATATAATCCCTAGTTCAGTACTAAAGTTTGCTTAATCATAATCTGTTTTAATCATTTAACTGAGTATTATAAGGACATAGATCCCTATATCTAAGCTAGGTGACACTTCCATTTATCATACTCAGCATAACATAAATGATTTGGATAATTCTAAAAGTAAAAGGTTTCTTAAAAAAACTTGTATTCTCCCCCTTTTATCCAGGCTATTGGATTTTTGTTGAGAATATATACATAACACATACATATGTATACACATACATGTGCATATACATGTATGTATATATATCTATAAAGGTATATGTGTGCATTTATATTATGTGCACACATATTTACACATATACTGTACCGTTCTATATGTATATGTGTGTATATATAATTATACCATTATATATGTATATTCATTACACAATTATGTGTATATATATTCTGTATGTTTATATATTTACATATATACAGTAATATATATATATATATATATCACCTAGAGCTGTAACATGTGTAAAAGGGTTTCTAATGATCACTTTCCTAGTGAATTATTAGGTGGTCAATTACCAGGCCTGGTGGCAATTTCAAAATCTCTTAACTGGAGAGATGAATCATCAGGGTATATTTCCATAGGGAGGAGAAATGAAAGAAATCATTTGAATCAGACCAGTTTGACCCTTTCATATTAGGCAGGAAGTCTTTCCACATTATTCCTGCAAAGTGTCCTTTTCTCTAGTATTGAAAAATCATTAAGGTTTGGGTCTGTTCTTCTAATCACTGCTTGTCTATAAAGAGAATTCTGTATTGACTCTAGTTTGTTTTTGATTGCTATATAACCTTAGAAAACTCACTTCAACTCACCAGACTTCAATATTCTCACTCAGTTGTATTCAATTCAACTTAATAATCATTCATTTAGTGCTCTGCTACAAATATGCAAGGTATTGTGGCTCTGGGCATATAGAAGAATCCTCTGCTCTTAGGATGCTTACATTACACTGATTGCTACAATATGCACTTAGGGGACATTAAAAACTGAGGTGATCAGGAAAACTATTGTCTGAGAGGTAGCACACACACTGAGCCTTGAAGGAGGAATGAGAATCCACAAAGCTCAGCTCAAGTGCCCACTCCAACCTAGGGCTTTCCTGCTCTTCATTAGGAGCTATTTTCCTGCCTCAAAAATTATTCTGCATATATTTTGTATTCATTCATCTTCATATATATTGCTTCTTTCAACAGAATGTAAGATCTTTGAAGGTAAATGATTTCATTTCTGTTTTTATTTCTCCAGTTAGAACACTGTGGGGCATTTTGTAGGCAATAAAATCTCATTAAACAGATCAATAAAAGAAGATGCAAAGGTAACAGTGGAGCCCCAGTACCCAGGGGTGAGGAACAGCCTAATGAAAAGCATGGAGGTGGGGCATGAATTGGCACATACAGAAGAAGAGCAAAGAATACGGTTTGGCTGGAATAACTTGTATAAGTCTGGAAAGGTAAAGTGAAGTCAGATTTAAAGGGTTTTAAATGCCAAAGAGAAGAGAGTTTTATTTTATCTTAGCAGCAATAGGCAGCCACACTAGAGCTTCTTGGGCAAGAGATTGACATGGTCAGACCAGTACTTTAAGAAGATCATTTTTATTTTCAGCTGTGGAGGATGGATTAGAGAAGGAAGAGACTTAAAGCAGAGAGACTACTTAGCAGACTAGTGCAGATGACAGCAAGCAAAGGTTTATACAGAGAAGTGAGCTATGTTCATGGAGGGAAGGGAATGGATTTCATGGAGTTAGAATTAAGAAAAGTCAGCAACTTATTAGATATAGGAGGTGAGCGAGAGGAAAATATAAGATGACTATGATGGGGAGAAGCTAAGTGACTGGAAGGATGGTAGTATTGGGGAGAGAAATGGAGAAGTTGGGAAGAGGATAATGTGTTTAGATATGTACATAGTGAGTTTGAGACATATTTGGGATAATCTAGGTGAGATTATCTAACTGGCAAGATTGGAAATCAGGAAAGATATGAAGGTTTACTGTGTAGACTTGATAGTTATATTCGTAGAGTCCATCACTGATCGAGAGAGAGAGAGAGAGAGAGAGAGAGAGAGAGAGAGAGAGAGAGAGAGAGAGAGAGAGAGAGAGAGAGAGAGAGAGAGCGAGAGAGAGAGAGAGAGAGAGAGAGAGAGAGAGAGAGAGAGAGAGAGAGAGAGAGAGAGAGAGAGAGAGAGAGAGAGAAAGAGAGAGAGAGAGAGAGAGAGAGAGAGAGAGAGAGAGAGAGAGAGAGAGAGAGAGATAAGCACCTGATATATGCCAGACTCTGTGCAAAGTGCTAGGAATACAA
>NW_027185876.1:16563971-16569412 GCF_028583685.1 Petaurus breviceps papuanus
GAGAGAGAGAGAGACGGAGAGAGAGAGAGAGAGAGAGAGAGAGAGAGAGAGAGAGAGAGAGAGAGAGAGAGAGAGAGAGAGAGAGAGAGAGAGAGAGAGAGAGATAAGCACCTGATATATGCCAGACTCTGTGCAAAGTGCTAGGAATACAAAAGGCCAAAAATAGTCCCTGCCCTCAAAGAACTCACAAACTAATGGGGAAGAAAAAAGGTAAACAGATATTTACCAACAAGCTACATACAGGATAAAGAAGAAATAATTATTAGAGGGAAGGTATTAGAATTTAGAAGGCTTGGGTAGGGTTTTCCTGCAGAAGATACAAGTTTTAACTGGTACTTAAAGGGAGCCAAGGAAATCAGGAGGTAGAAATTAGGAGGGAGAACATTCCAGGCCTGAGAGTCAGCCAGAGAAAATGCATTGAACCAAGAGATGAACTGTCTTATTCATGGGACAATAACGAACTCACTGTCACTTGACTGAAGAGTGTGGGGCGAGGAGTAAAGTTCAAGAAAACTAGAAAGGTATGGGGTGGCTAGGTTCTGAATGGTTTTGAACACCAAGCAGAGGATTTTGTATTTGATCCAGAAGACAACATGATCCATTTTGGTGGGATGATGTTTGTATTCTAGATTGTAAGGAGTTTGGAAGAGAGCTTGAGGAGAGAAAATGGAGGTTCTTATTATAGATGACCTTTTCAAGAAGACTAGCCACAGAGAGCAGAAGAGATATAGAATAATAGCAGGGATGGAAGGATGAAGTGAGCGATTTTGAGGATGGAGATAAAGGAGCATGGGGATATTTGTGATCAGTATGGAAAGAGCCAGTACATGGGGAGAAACTGAAAATAAGTGAAAGAATGTGGATAATAGAGGGGGCAATCTGTTGACAGAGACAGGATTGAATGGAGTTGCTTAAACAGGTAGAGGAGTTACTCTTGGTAAGGAATAAATCTATTTCATCATGCGAAACAAAACAAAGGAGGAGATAGTGGTAGAAGGCATGTGAACAATATGAAATAAGAAGGAGGGAAGAAGGAGGAGCTCATGGTCTCCTTTTTTAATATAATTTCTATTTTAATATAGTAGTGGTCTCATTTTTTTAATATAAAATATGAGAAAAGGTTCTCAACTGAGAGAGTGGATCTATGGAAATTTTGAGAAGAGCTAAAAAGGTTTGGAAGAGCTGCTACAGAAAGTGGGATAGTTAGTTGATAAGTGAGACATAGTAGGATTGCCTAGCAGCCATTAGGGCCCAGTTAAGTTTGTTTAACATAAATTTGTATTGTGAACCCAATCAGTATGATTGGATGATCTCCATTTTTATTCAGAGATATGTGTATAGGAGTGAAAGTGGCAGATGGTGGGAATGGTCCAAGGTTGAGGTTTGGCAGGGTACAATAAGAGATATGATAAGGGGTCTAGAGACTAAGGAGAGAATGGGGAGTATAGAGTTGAATTGGTTCACCACATGGTCAAGATGGAAAAAAGAGGAGAGTGGTTAGTGCAAGTGTGATGACCTACAAGAAAATTAAGGGGTTAAGAGTTGGGAAGTCATGGTGCAGACAGGGTAGGGTTTTGTAAAGGAAGGAAAAGGTGAAAATTCAGCAGATGATGGTCAGATGAGGGGATTTCAGAATTCTTGAATATGAAGGTAGTTCACAGACACAGAGACAGAAAGAAATCTGCTTCTAGCTTTAGACCTCTATCTTCTGCCCTTACCATAACAATAACACTAATATTAGCTTATATCTTTTAACTCCTGTGAATCATTCTCTCCTTTTTCTTCTCTGAGTTTCTGGAAAATAACTATATACTTTGATGCTGTGCCTTTGTTTCCTAAAGTATAAACATTTTCTGCTCTTGCAACACAATGGCTTCAACTGGACATTTTTTAAAGAAGAAAGAGGGATAAAAAATCCCTCTGGTATATCTCTCACAGACTGGTAGCTCTCTCAGTTTCAATAATGAGTGAGTGTGATTTTTCACTCAAGAAAATTAATCAATTATTCATTCTATTAACAAGTATCTATTAAGCACATGCCTTGTGCCAGGCATTATGTTAAGCATTGAGGATACAAACTAAAAAAAAAAAGAATGAAAAATTTTCCCTTCCTTCAAGGAATTTATATACTAATGGAGGAGAGACTATATAAATAGATATGTACAGCAGAGGAAGGTTATCTTAGAGCGGAAGACTTAAGTGTTAGGGGGAAGGGATCAGGAGACTTCTTAAAGGTGACCCTTAAACTGAGTCTTGAAAAAAGCCAGAGATGTCAAGAATTGGAGATGAAGTGATAGAACATTTATGTTTAGGGGACAGCTAATGCAAAGGCATGGGGATGAGAGATAGAATATTATGTACAAGGAACAGCAAGGTATCTAATATTGCTGACCCATTGAATGTGTGGATGGGAGTAAATGTAAGCAAACAAGAAAATATACGAGGTATCGATAAGATATCAGGCTGTGAAGATCTTTAAATATCAGACAGGGTATTTATATTATATGCCATAAGTAATATGGAGTTACAGGAATTTATTGAAGGAGTGTGTGTGACATTACCATTCTTATGCTTTTGTAGTCATACACTCAGAAAGAAAATATGTGGATCCTATCCTAACTTCACCACTGCCTGTGACATCGTATAATTCCTCTTGACCTTCCATATTCCCCATCTTGTAATAGTGATAGTATCCAGGGGCGAACAGGTGGCTCAGCAAGTAAGAGCACTGGCTCCAGTGTCGGGATGACCTAGGGATCGAATCCGGGCTCTGACACTTAGCACCACACCCAGAAATAACTGGCCATGTAAACTTGAGCAAGTTACTTAACCCCGATTGCTCATAAAATAAAATAAAAAAATAGTGATAGTACCTGCTCCTACTTAACCTCCCCCCACAAATGTTGTAAATTCTACCCATTACTAGAAGCCCAGTTCAAATGCTCCCCTCTTTCATAAAGAGAATAAAGACTTTCTCTTCTCTGAACTCCTATAGTTCTACAATTTTAATACTCATAATACTTAAAACATTTGGGGCAAGGGCATTTCCATGATTGCATTGGGTTATAATTTCCCCTCAACAGATGAATGTGAGAGATCCATAAGTCACACCATGGGACTTGACAATTGATTGGATATGGGGGACAGAGACAGAGCTTCTTTTGATGTATAAGATTTGTTAAATATCTCTCTTTTGAAGTATTGTGTGCGTGTGTATATGACATCAGGTCAGTCAATCGACAGTACTCTATTGGTTAATTTTAAAAGATACTGAAAAACTTGAGACATGGGGAAGACTGGCTAAGAATGGAAACTGAGGAAGTTTCAGGACATCAAATCAATCTTAAAAGCCATGGCAAGTGAAACATTATTTGAAGGAGGAAGTGACAGCATGTTTTATTTAAAGAAAAGAAGATTGCAGGAATGAAGGATATACCTGGTTCCAAGTATGTGAAGGGTTGCCAGGAAGGAGAGGTACCTACCAATATGCTTATCTCCAAAGAAAAGAATTCGAAGCCGGGGATGGTAGTTGTTGGGTGTCTGATTTCAGATCTATACAAAGAATAATGTCCTCACAATTAGAACTTCACAAGATCTTCCAAGCTAAGTCAACATTTATTGATAACTCACTTCAATGAAGATATGAACATAGGGCATAGGGGAGAATGGATTTAGGATGAAGATATGAAAAAGGATAAGAAGTTAATAGACTTCTCTCTCTCTTCTCTTTTTCTTTCTCTTTCTCTTTCTCCTCTTTTAATATCTATGCATAACAGTCCTTGACAGATCAATAATACCTATAGATATTATAAAATATCTATATACAATAGAGATATATTTAAATATAGATGTTTATTTAGAAGTTATATAGGTAGATATCTATTATAAAGATAAATCTGTATGTATATATGAATACAAAGAGAACTTAATGTATTTATAATTATCCTATGACACACACACATATAATCTCTTCAATGAAAGAGTTGGAAGAAATCAAATAGTGTCATGGAAAAGGTAATGACCTTAGACAGGAAATGACTAGTTTCTACAATAGCTGTCACTTCAATCAGCTTTCTATATTCAGTTAGAGCATTGTCCAGCTAGCAAAGGTCAAAATCATTTTGAAATTAGAAGAAGAAATAAAGATGTAATGACACAATATGTGACTGCAACACTTCCAACTAGACATGTTTAAATAAGTTGTTAAATTTGAAAAATGGGAAATGGACCACCAATAAAGGTATTGTGATTAAGTCGACTATTGTTTCTCAGAGATTTTTAACCAATGCAAAAGTCATCCCAATAAGGATCACAAAACTCTCCAGAAATCACCTTAGCTAGATGTTACTTAATTGCTTCATCAGACAATGAGTTATGGTAGACAGGAACAACATAGGTTCAGACTAGAACCTTTTTTGTAGACTATTGCAGAGAAGAAATATAGATCATGAGGATTATCACTTCACAAAACAGAAAAATTCATCTGAAAGGAACAGAAGCTTTCAGAGAGCATGATGCAAGAATGTGCTAAGCCACATCCTTAGAACATTTGTAGATGAAATTGAAGTCAGAAATTGGATACAAAATGGAAGAGGTCTGAAGGGCTTCCTATAGCATTTTATTTTCATCTATAAAAATAGTGCTGCCACCATCTTTGCATTCCTCCAATTGGATGTCCATTTTATTATGTAAGTAACTGGCAATGGCACCTAAAATACAGAAATTCATCTGAAGCAATACCACTTAAAATATATACAGAGATACATTTTGAAGATACTTCAAATTAAGTAAGATTCTCAAAAGAATGGAAAATTCCATATATCTTAATTTTACATGACATCCAATTTCTCATCAAAAACAAGTGAGAGGGCATCATCAAAGTCTGTTATTCAATCATTTCAGTCATGTTTGACCCTCCATGACCCTATTTGGGGTTTTCTTGACAAATATATGGGAATAGTTTACCCTTTCCTTCTCCAGCTCATTCTACAAATGAGGAGTATGAGGCAAACAGGGTTGAGTAACTTGCCCATGGTCATAAAGCTAGTAAGTATCTGAGGCCAGATTTGAACTCTGTTCTTTCTGTCTCCAGATTTGGCACTGTCCACTGTGCCACCTAGATGCCCTGTAATTAAGCACCTAGATGGCTGCCTTTTAATTTCTGAAAAATCTTTAAAAGGATGATCTATGTATGCATAGATGACTTTTTGTAGCAGACCACATTTTTATATTAAAATGAGTGGTGGAACAAATATAAGCTTTTCTACATTTATCTGTCGATCTCCAAAATAAATAAACAAACAAATACACGAAGCGTTTGGTGAAGGATAACAAAATACATTAAAAAATGTTCTCCTCAAATTAAGTGGGGCTTAATCTTAAGCTAAAATCACAAGCTTCTATGAAGAAGAAAACACAGAGATACATTTTTTTTCATTGAT
>NW_027185876.1:16569422-16592868 GCF_028583685.1 Petaurus breviceps papuanus
ATACATTTTTTTTCATTGATTGTCTGAACATAAGCATCAAGCAAAGTTTAAATCAGTGACACATAGACTCTGGAAAGATTTTCTTCAGGTTCATGGAAGATGTCCTATGAAAAGCTCAAATGGAAGGATTTCCTACCAATAGCAAGGTTCTCCTAAGATCTTTGCTCATAGAAGGTATTGCATTTGTTGCCTTAAGCCACAGGGCATTACTCAGCTTCATCAAAGATATCAAGTCATTCCAAAAATTCAGCTCAACCATCCATACTTGATAAACAAAGGGGATTAAAAAGGTATGTGGCCCAGATGACAGCATGCAGTTGGACAGGAACTACATTGAATTAATCCATAAGCATATTGCACAGGTGCTGCAGATGGAAAATGAGCTGGAGAATTTCACATGAGGAGGCGATTAGGCTGCATCACATCTGGGAAATTGCACTGTGTTTCCAATGATCATAAGCTGTTCACTTCTGCAAAAGCTCATCTTTTTGACACCAATAGTCTCTTATTGATGTTATGTGGCTGGGAATCATGGAACAGCACAATTTCATAAGAACTAGAATTATAGGCAAGTGGTCTGAGAGACAGTGGTGATGTAATTAGAATGTAACCAGTCTGTATCATCTGGCTGGTGCTGTCTGCATGTCAATAGACAGTAAACAAGCATTTATCAAGTATCAGTCATGTAGCTAGGCACGGTGCTATGTGAGAAATGGAATAGAAGATGTCACCATGGACCCTTGTGATTGGAAAATGAAATGCAATGTTTGTGCAGTGAGAGCTAGGAGATAACAAATGGGAAGGAAGAGTACCCAAGCAGAGAAAATCAGTCGGTCAGTCAATAAGTACTTATTAAGCACCAACTTTATGCCAGGAACTTTTCTATATTCCAGAGATACAAAGAAAGCTAAAAGCTTTCATTGTGAGGTCTCCAGGAGCTCACAGTCTAATGGAGGAAACCACATACAAATAACCATGTATAAATGGAATATAAACAGGATAAATGAGAGACTATCCATAGATAGAACACACTAACATCAAGAAGATGCACCACTTGCAGAAGATGGGCACCAATCTGTTGAATGAATCCTTCATGTACGTTTGGGGAGACTTAGACAAGAATTGCAAGGAATAAGACATTGTGGGAGGATCTCAAAATGCTTACATGGAGAGAATGGCCACATCACTGAGACCATGAATCCTCAAGGGAGCCAAATACATGTTTTATCATCCCCCAAAATGAGCAACATCTCAAGAGCAGGCACTTTTTCTTTGAACTTCCCCAAGTACCTATCAGAGGATAATGAATATAATCTAATGAATTTGTGATTTTGTCTGTGGAACTCCCTCTACTCAAAGAAGTCTAAAATTAATCACAGTCTTAGAGAGTTGCCTAAGAATCTGAGAGGTTAGATCACTTGCCCATGATTACATAGTTAATAAGTATCAGAGGCAGGATTTTAACCTAGATCTTACTGACTTCAAATACACCCCTCCATCCACTTCACCTGCTATGTCTCCTAATGCATATGATAAACCCTTAATGAATATTCATCAAATGAATGAGCCAACTCACAGTACATTCCTGTTCTCACTATGCCAGAGTGCCTAATTCTTGACAAACAGTACTTCTTACTATTCCAGAGCCTAACTCAAGTTTTGGGCACAAAGCAGGGACTTAAATTATAACTGAATTGAATCGGATTCCAGGGCTGCAATGGTTAATCATCAAACGATTCCTCCCAAGAGTGCTGAAAATAAGTCACTAATGCATCTGGATTTTTCTAAGAGGATTACAGAGAGTAACTTTGCTTGAGACTAACTTAGTGGAGGGGGCAGGATGAAGAAGAGGGGAGATTTGCAGCTGGAAGATATTCCTCATGTACAGTAGTACCTGCCCCTTGTGTATATGTTAGCATACCTTGCACAGATGTCTCTTTGTTTCTGAACAGGAAACTAATTGCTTTTCTTGTCTTAGTCTGAGAAGTTTTTCTGTGTCACTCTGCAAATAATGGGTGTCATTTCCCAAACTGCATATGAAGAGCTCTTTCCTGATAGCATCTCATGCGCAGACACTTCTTGGGTGTCCCCCATCACAAAAGGCACCCATCTTCCTTTTAACTGAACCTCTCACTAGTAAACCACAGTGCTCCTATGGTGACTATCAATCAGTTACACACACACACACACACACACACACACACACAAGCAATCTGACATGTAAAAAAGAAATGAGGGAGAAACTCTCCTTAGGCTAAAGACGTGATTCATCCATTATTTTTTTATGTTGTTAAAAGCTTGTGACTCTGGTGATTGTGAAACCTGCCAGCCTTGCAGTCCTTGAGATTCAAATGCTCTTCTCTTAGGACACATACCTCACAGGCAGCAAGCTAGGGCCACCCACTAGTCAGGCTGAGCCTTCCCCCATTGCCCCCTGCTGCTGTTGCCCTAGCAACCAAGCAGGGTCTAAAGTGCCCCAGCAAGTCCATTCTAGTTACTAAGGAAACCCCAGGGTTTTCCTAATTAGAGCCTGGTCCAGTTCCAGTCATTCAGGTGGACGGGTGGCCAACTCCCTTTGGGGAGAGAAGTCCTCCTGAAATGCTAACCATAGAACTACCAAGTCCACCCTCTTCCCTCTTTCCCTCTTTTTCATGGTGAAGTAAGGAATTTGCTAGCTCTGTTACATTCTGTGGGTAGGGAGTGGGTACCAGGGCATCGATGGAGACTCCAGAATCTGTGGTGCTGCATGAAATGTCCCTTAATTGTTTGCTTCTGTGAAGGTCCTCTAGATTTTGTGAATAATCCAGGGCAAGGAACTGTTTGGGAAATTTGGTGTTTTATCATCAACTCTCCTCCATCTCTCCTTTTAAATGCAGTCATGCTGGTTTTTCAGACCATCTCTCAGAGTTCTCAGTGCTTTCATGTAGAACAACCTTCTTTCTCCCCCCCAAAAAAAAGAAAGTATGTCTTTCTAGTCCCCAGGACATATGTCAATATCCTACCTACCATTTAAACTTATTGGTACTATATTCTAAAAGCCTGCTCTCTGAAACATGACCATGATCTTGGTTGGTAATAGATTTTAAATGTGACAAATTAATACTGTTGAGGAGTTAGGTAATTGATCAATTAATCTTATGAAGCACCTACTATGTGACTGATTCTATGGGAGGCAATCTTTTGCTTCTCTTCCAATTTCTTTTTCACCTCCCCACTTTGGTGGGGATTGGTCATAATTTCAGCTTGGGATGGCAGGGGTCAGTTTTGGTAGCCAGAAAGATGAAGAGAGGCCTAGGGTGGGAGATGGGACTTGAACTGTGTCTCCAAGGAAATCACAGATTCTATGAGACAGTGATGAAGAGGAAGCATATTCTAAGTCTGGAGGGTGGCACCTGTAAAGGCACAGGTGATGAAATATCTCCCTCAAACCAATAGGAAGGAAGTTAGCCATCTCAAATCCTTAAGACGAATTCTAAATCAGCAGGCTACTGAAGCTTTCAAAGAAAGCTTAATTATAAGCTTTCTGGAAACTCATGGTTCCTAGAAAGTCAGTAAACACTGCTTCTCTCCCACAAGGCTATGTCTATGTAACTACGACGGAATTAAACATGACCAAAAGTTTATAAAGATCCAGTCCACTGTTAGTCATGTATACCATCCCAGAGCAGCATGTCCCCAGAAATACCAGTCCCGTTGAGGAATGTCTTAATATGTTATGCGAATGAAGAGCCACTGTATGTTTGGATCTTATTTAACTCATGGAATAAGAATGTAGTTATTCACTTCTGTTGAAGAATCATTAGGTCTTCAAGCATGCTCAGACTGTTATAAAAACAGGCATTTTGAATTGCAAAATCAAATAGATGCAACCAAAGATTTTTAAGAGCCCCTGAAGACAGCCTGACTCTAGGTAGAGGAATTCAACAGATGTTCAGTGGCTTTTTTTTTTCTTTATGGAAGGAAATATTCCAGGACTTTTTCCCCTCCCCCCAATTCTAACCCTAAAAGTCATAGATAAATATTTCCCATCTTGGAAAAGTCTCAGAGCTCGAAAGGAGATAGAGGGAGTAGAGGTTTAAAAAAATGATATATTTTTATATCAGCTGGTCCATATAAGGGAAAAAATGAAAGTAAATCATGTTTGTATTGTGAAATTCTCTTGAGTGGGGACCTATAATGGATGTACTCAGACATATTTATCACCTCAAGCAGAATCTAACAAAGGTAATGAAGGTGAGGCAGCCTGTATTTTGTACAGGTCAGACAACACCTGGATGGCAACCAAGTGAAGTACGTCAATTTCATGCCACATGGGGATTAGTTGAAGGAAAGGGAGAGGTTTAGCCTAGAGGATAGAAGAATCAGGGAAAACATGATATCTATCTTCAAAAATTTGAAAGGCAGTCATATGAAAGATTAACACTGTTCTCTTTGGCTTCACAAGGTAGAATTAAGAGCAATGGGTAGAAGTTACAAACAGGCAAATTGAGACCTGATGTCAGAGAAAACTTTCTAACAATAACAACTATCCAAAATTGGAATCAACTGACTTAAGCTTCCGCTTCATTGAAGATTTTCACATTAGCTAAAGGACCACTTCCTTGCTGAACATTCCATGGGTAGAATTCTTTTTCTGGTATGGGTTGGATTTGATGGAAACTGAGGTCCTTTCAAACTTGGAGATTATTTGATTCTGTGGATGTTCTACAATTCTTGGGGATATTTTAGAAGAGATATTAATGAGTTAAAGTTGATTTGGAGAATAACCATGGTTGTGGAAATATTAAAAAAAAACATGCTGTAACAGGATCAGTTGAATAAGCTATATATAATTATCCTGATGAAGAGAAAAACCTAATGGGAACATGGTAACTTTCTTCAAATAGCTGAAGGGTTGTCATAGTAGAAGAAGGATTAGGTTTGTTTTTCTTGGCCTATGGACAGAGAGCTAAGAAGAGAAGGGAAATTAACAGAAAGCAGATTTGGAATAAATATAATATTTCCACCTCTTCTTTCTCCTCCTCATGTAATCCCAAAACATAATGAGCTGCCTTAGGAAGTAGTGAGCTTACCATCACTCAAAGTCATCATTTAGAATCTGGGTGTCCATTATTTGAGATTTTGAAGAGGAGATTTTTGATTTTTCTTGCCTTAGACTAAAGATTTTTGAGGTTCTTTCTTACTTGGAACTCCTATGGTTCATGGGGTTCATATAAATCACATACTTCCCAGAATGTGCTAGGACTTGTTTAAGATCAGAGGTAGGCCCTTTCATTTCTAGGGTATTAGATCCTCTTTTAATCATTTATAAGCATCAATTGAGACTTCAGAAGACATTAACCTAGCATACAGGGATCTCTCATCACTGGCCAAAGTGGCAATAAGAATATGTATCTTAAAAAAAAAAGCAAAGTGACATCTACTAATTTGTCACATTAACACACCATCTCCTCCCAGCAATGTGTTAAGTGAGAACCCCCTTTGTGTCCAGTAGCCCACTTATTCTGATTACCTTCAATGAAGTAATGATCCACCACTTCATTAGGTTTCTCAGGCAAATGATGTCATCATAAGGCCATTGTGGATTGAATGGGGGAATAGCCAGAAGGAGTCCGAAGGAGGAGTCAGTTAGAAAGGAAACACTGATAATGTGCAGCCTCTTTACAGTATTATTACGACAGTAGGGCCATCTGGAAAGGTACACATTGCAGAGAGCACATACAGTAAAGGAAGAGAGATATGATGACCTTATGAAATGTTACCCAAGCAAAATTAGACTTGGCCTAACAACCTAAGGGAATGGAGGCACCAAACAGACGCTACCTAAATGAGTAGTTAGTTAACCAGGGTAAATTGAGCAACTCTTGGATCCAAACTACTATGGAGAAAGATAACAGAAACAGCAGGCTTGGTCCCTGCCTTTCAACTTACAATCAATGTTAAGGAGACTAAAATATGTATATGAAATTAATATAAATTATTAACAATCATAAAAATAAGCATACAAGTTTTACATATAGATAGACAAAATGTCTACATGTATATGTATGGATAATGTCTATATGTATGGAAAAATGCACACACATATAGATATGTGCAAGATATCTATATGTATTTATGGACATGCATGTGTTTATATAGATTGCAAAGTATATGTGCATATATGTGTATATTTATAAGATATGTATATATGTGTTAAATACACACGCACAAGATTGTGGATGTATAAAAGAAGTGCCATAGCTGTTTTGTGTGGCAGGGCTGCGGGGATCAAGACTACATGTAGTGAATTTTAAGTTCAGACTAAGAGGCCATGATGCAAATGGAATGATGGAAAGGCATGCATAGAACACTTTGAATTAAGAAACTAGTAGAGTGTTCTGAAGGAAGTGAGAAGGCAATTCTACTTCATAGAATGAAAGTATTGAAGGTGTAAAATAATAAGAAAAAGTGTTGAAAATGTAAGAAACTGTCCCTTTCAGATAGCACTCTTTAAATATGAAGGAGTTTAGTATTGAAAAGGGCAAAAAAAAGTGGTTTTATATAGAGAAGGTAAGATATAAATCAGTTGATAAAATACATAAGATATGGTCTCTTTCATAGTTGAAAATATCGGTGCCTGCAAGTGGTAAGAAAAGAAATTTGACTGAATTAAAAAAAAACACTAAAAGTTTATATGAATTCAGATTTTCTTAGGGCTCTTGAGATAATCCTGCTGAGGTAGACTATAATCTTGCTACTCACCACTTTAGCTCTAGAGCCCTCACTAATGTGTTTCTATTTATACAAATTAAAGTCCTAACCATGACCATTTACAGTCAATCTTCAATATTAGCAGTTTAACTTTTGCAACTTTAGGCATCCACATGATTTTATTAATAACTTCATTTTCACTTTTGCATTGGCAACTGTGCAGATTCACAGCTATCTGCAGTGGGATAAGCCTAACAAATAACAAATATTGCATGTTAGAATAGATGTATGATTGTGTATCCATACTGTATACCACTGCTGCATTAATTTTCTTACAACCTTTTCCCAAACATGTCACTCCACCACTTGATAACTCTCAGTAGCTTCCCTGCTGCTTATTGAATAAAATCAAGACTACTTAAGATGATATTCAACTCCACAATATGGTCCTACCCCCATCTTCTTTTACCCCACCTCACTTCAATATTCCTTTCAATTTTGCTTCTAACTCTTCCATTTGACAAGAACTGTTCCTGTCTTAATCCCTTCCTGATTTCTTCGTAACTTTGGTGACTGTGGACTACTCCCTCTACCCAGGTATTCTCTCCTTGGGGTTTCATGGCATTGTACTTCCTTGGTTCTTTTACCAGTCTGACTATTTCTTCTTGTTCTCTTCTGGAATATCATCCATGGCCCAACTCTTTACAGAGGAATACTCCAGGAAATTATCCTGTGTTCTCCTTTAATTTCTCTTTTTACTCTCTTAGTAATTTTATCAATTCCCATAGCTTCAAATATCATTTCTATGCAGATAACACCCAACTCATATCCAACAGAAAATAGACAATAGATAACGCCCAAAGCATATCCAACTCATCTTTATCCTGAGCTCCACTTCTGCTTTATCAACTACTAGGTGGACACTCCACCTGGCTATCCCACAGGCATCTCAAGCTCAATATATTCAAAACAATAATGAGAAAATACTTCTTCCAAAATCCTACCCTTCTTCCTAATGTCACTATTTCTGTCAAATGCATGAACATTTCCTGTAATGACCCAGACTTGCAACCTTGGAATCATCTGCATGGTCTAGTCCTCTCTCATTTCTATATACAATTAGTGCCCACTAACTATCTCCATACTATCTTTAGTGTCTATCTGCCTTCTACTTACATGGCCACTAACTTGGTTCAGACCCTTGTTACCCCATCTAGACTATTGCAGTAGGTTCCTACTTGGTTTCCCTACTCCAAACCTTTCTCTCTCTTCCATCCATAAGGCTGTCAAAGTAATATTCTTAAAACGTAGGTCTATCCATGTCATTCCCCTACTCAAGAAGCTGCAATGGCTTCCTTTTGTCTCTAAAAATACAAACATCTCTGTTTGGCATTCGACACCCTTTATGATCTATTTATCTAAATGGATTATACATAATCTCCTTTCCTCACCCACTACCTTGCACCTATTATCTTAGCCAAATGGGTATGATTATTCATTCTCTTTTACAAAATTACACCAACTATGCCCATGTACTCTATAGGCTGTCCTCTAGGCCTGGAATGTTCTTTTCCCTCACCTCTGTCTCAGAATCTTTACCTTCCTTCAAAGCACAGTTCCAGCTGCCACCCCCCAAAGAAGATCTTTTTCCTTATCCCTTTCTTATGCCCAGTTGATAATACTCTGACCCCCTTCTGTGTTTTCTTCTGCATAAATTGTGTAAATACTTACCTGTGTGGATGCTCTTTCCCTCCAGTAGAATATAAGCTCTTTAAGGGTAGGAAATATATCACTTTTGTCTTGGCATCCCCAGTGCTTAACACACACCTCGGTATATGAAGTAACTTTCAATCGATCCTTTTTTTCATTGAATTGGGTCAACCTGAATCTATCTTTCCACTCTTCTGTTATTCCTGTACCTTTTGCCTGCAATCATACTGTACTACCCATCATTTCACAAATACTTTGTACCTTTGTCTGAAATGAATACTCCTCAACCTACTTCTATCCCTATTTGGCAAACCCTACAAAGGCTATTTCTTCTATAAAGACTGATACCTGAAATGAGAGTGAGCTCTTCTTTCTATGGACAACTATAGGAAATCATATCCCCTAAAGACATTTGTCCCACTGTGCCTTATAGTTTCAGTTGATAATACATTGCTACCCTTAATGCATTCCACACTCATGTCAAATTTGTATTCTTGCTTTCCTTTTCCTTTTCCTCACAGAGCTTCCATCTCCCAACTCTGGACCTTTGCACTGGTTGTATCCCATGCCTGAAATGCTTTCCTTTTTTTCCTCCACCTCTTAGAATCCTTTGTCACCTTTAAACTCACCTCAAATGCCAACTTTTACATCAAGCCTTTCATGATCGCTCAGCTGCTAATGTTCCCCTTCCTAATCTACCATATATAACTATAAAATATATATATATATAATGTTATTATAATTATTACTTGTAGTATATATGTTATATATTTATATTAGCATTATATTGCATATAATATCTTTATTATATATATGGTGATATGTAATATTTAATACATTTTGCTGTTGTTCAGTCATTTTCAGTTGTGTCTGACTCTTTGTGACCCTATTTGGAGTTTTCTTGGCAAAGACACTAGAGGAGTATGTCATTTCCTTCAGCTCATTTTACAGATGAGGAAACTGAGGCAAATAGGGTTAAGTGACTTGCCCAAGGTTACACAGCTAGTAAGTGTCTGAGGCCAGATTTGAACTCATGAAGATTAGACTTCCTGACTCCAGGTTTGGCACTCTATCCACTATGCCACTTAATTAAACATACAATATATTAACATGATATAATATATAATACTGTATTATATTACGTTATGTCATGTAATGTTATATTCCATCCCATTGTATTCTATTAATTAATTTATCATTTTCTTGACAGAATGTAAACTCCCTGACAGGAATTATTCCACTTAGTCCTTACATCCCCCTAACACAGTTCCTGGACCATCGAAGTCCCTTAATAAGTGTCTATTGACTGTGTGACTGTATTACAGTTATTTTTGGATACTATTTTCTCCTCTACTGACTGAAGGGGGTGGAGAGTGGACATTTGAGAGATTCTTCTATATCCTCCATTTAAAAAGGAAACCCAGGGCAGCCTTCTCATCATGTCCCATCAGACTGAACTCTTTGCAGTTTCTCATCCTCCTTGAATACCCTTCCTTCCCCCTCTTCCCACTTTTCAGCTTTTTAGAAAACATTTGACTCTAAACTCCTTGAGGCCAGGGATTTCATTTTCCCTTTCTTTGTATCTCTATCTATTAGCACAGTGCCTGAGAGTTAATAGGCATTTTATAAATGCTTACTGACCAAATAATCTGCATAAGGGCAAGGACCACATCAATCAGTCATTCAACAAATATCCATTAAATTCCCACTGCCATTCATCTTTGTATCATCCCTAGCCTAATGCCCTACAAAGTGTAAGTCCTCCATAAATGTATTTTGCATGAATGAATCAATGAATTAAATTCATTTAACTTTAATTCAAATGACCAAATGATATGGAAATATTCCGAATATTCCTACTGCCCCAGTCAGTTTCTGCTGACATTTTGTTTATGAAATGAGTTTATATAATAAAAGCATCTGTGAAGATAGAAGGGAAGTGGCTAGAATCATATCTACATGACCCTGTGGAGGGAAACAGAGCAAGCAGACTCAGCCAGGCTGATTTGTTATGGCCTATTAAGAGGGTCTCCTAAGCAGCACTATTGCTCTCTTCAAGTCCCTGCCATCCTTCAATCTACATCATTGCGCCATGGCAAGCAAGAGCCCATAGCCTTTTAATTAAACAGAATTGTGCCACAGTTCCATTGCCAATACCTCAGTCAGTCAAAGCAACACATGTCCTGGCAGCTATCTGTAGGATGAGTATTTTTCTGATTTTAGTTTCTTTTATTTCCCTTTTGTCTTTTCACTTAGGAAGTCATACTGCAAAACACCATTTCAAAGTCACATTTTACCTAGATTGGAACCAACATTTTCAAGACTTTTTTTCCCCAGTAGCAGTGACATACAATGAAAGAGAAATTAGTTAAAAATAAACCTTAGATGACTCAATGGGTGACATTTTGATAGCAATATAGTTGGCAAGTTGGCATCTTGAAACTAAAAAGTAAAACAAAAACCTTCCATCTTAAGACAAATTCTTCTCTATATAAGCATGTAGGTGGAGGAAACAGGGTCATTTGGACCAAAGAAGTGAACCAAGAATATGAATCCCTCCGTGTTGTCCCAGAAGCTACCATTATTACATGCTCTTAAGACGGAGAAGTTTTTAGGAAGGTATCACTAAATTGATTGGTCTGTAAACATGACAGACAGAAAGGTATGGATCCAAAGGAATCTCAGTATTGCACAGCTCCAGTCCTCAACCTTTCCCACCCCCAAACACATTATATAGCCCTCTCTTTATTCCAACAAATAGTCCATTTGGTTTACAATCCATTGTGGAAAAAAAAAAGAATCTAAATAGAAGTATATTTGGTTTATGGACCAGGGTTACAAGATCTTTATTTACTAAGGCAAGATTTTATAGGGAAAAAAGCTAAAGGAAAAAAAAAGAGAGGAGTAGGAGGCAAAGGAAGGAGTGGTAGTTTCCCCTTGTTAATTATTTCCTATGTATCTTTTAAATAGCTTGTTTGTCCATATTTGTTTGCATGTTTTCTACTCCATTATATTTTAAGTCCTTGAGGACAGGGACTTTGACTCAAAATAGCTATGTGACTGAACAAGTCACTTCACCTTTCTCTAACTCAGTTTTCTTATCTCCAAAATGGGAAAAATAAGATTACCTACCTCTTAGGGTTATTTTGAGGATCACATGCAGTAATAGGGCTTTGCGAGTTGTAAAGTGCTATATAAATGCTAGATATCACTGGCTATTGTTTTTTTCCATCTTAAAACACTTTATAAAGGAGATTATTACACAGTCAGGCTCTATCTGCTTGCTGAGCTTTATTAATCACCCTCTCATCACACTGAACCTTCCAGACATCAATCAATCAATTAATTAATCAGCATTTATTAAGCATCTACTATGTGCCAGGCCCTGGGTGATAAAGACAAAGTAAATTGGTCCCTGTCCTCAGCAGAAGACTTACATGTGTATGAGTACACACCAAATACATTTTTAAACTGCTACTGGTGGAGGGTAGGTACTAGATTGGGGCAAGTGGGGATGGGAGAAGAAAGTTTTCTTATAGAAAGTAATACTTAAGGCAAAAAGTATTTATTAAATGTTTTCTATATGCTGGGCATTATGCTAAGCACTAAGAATACAACTGTAACCAAAAAGAAAGATATTCCTGCCTTCAAGGGGCTTACATTCTAATGGGAAAAACACATAAAAGAAATCTGAAAAGGGCAGGTTAGGAAAGTACCTGCTTGGGGGAATGATGCAGAAAAAATCCAGAAAGTCAGGATCAGACCAGGGGGAGGAATGAAGGAATGAAAATCACTGGCCCTAGTCCTTCCTTAAATGGATATTCCAGGAGAAAATGACTAATTCAAGAAAGGGGGTACAAAGGCAAAAAGATCTTCTAGGGTGAGAAAGCTATTTGAATTGAGTCCTGAAGCAATCTAAGGAATGGGAAGGTGAGGAGAAAATGCAATACAATGATGGGGTACAGTTACTAGAAAGACAGATAAGATGGGAGATAGAGGATTTCCAAGTGATATTCAACTTCTTTTTCTCCTAGAACTGTGTATTTCATCCTGTGGGGAATTCCTGATATGGAAATTCACTCCATTCATTCTGATGTACAACTCATGTTTAATTCATAGTCTCCTAAAGTCACTCAAGGGAACCAAGAGGTTAAGTGACTCAGCCTTGAGTCATATAGCAAGATGCCATCAGAGTCAGACTACTTGAACCTAAGCCTTCTTGACTCCAGACCTGCTCTTTCTCCACTCTATAGTGCTAACCCTTGATAATGGCATGCAACTAGACCTCAATCAATCAGAATATTTGGGAGAATGCACTATCTTGGTTAACTGAAGGTCATCCAGAAAACTCCCCTTTTAAAATTTCAATCTCATTATTGAAAATCTAAAATATATGTATCAACTTTTTGCCATTGGGAATACAGTACAGAAAGTGAAGAGCATTTAATGGTCTATCATTGTGGCCGAATGAGAATCTTTCATTGCCTGTGGGTATGAGAATCAATGCTCCAATTCTCATGTCAACATATTGCAGAGCCTAATGTAGAAAGGATTAGTGATAGTAAAGATAATGATTGATACTCAGTACTTTACAAACATCCCTCATTTGATGTTTTGTGATAACTTTTGATAGTATTCAGTCAGTCTATCATTCAATAATCATTAAGTACAGTCACTATGCTAAGTACTGGAGATAAGAAAAAGGAACAAAGACAGTCCTTGTCCTCAAGGAGCTAATAGTCCAATGAGGAGACCATATATAAACAATCTTATAAACTATATACAGGATAACATGGACATAATCATCTGAGGGAAGGCACCAGAATTAAGGGGATAAGGAAAGACTTCCTATAGAATGTAGGAAATCCAGAGATTATTATTATTTCCATTTTATGAGAAAAAAAATTGTCAGAGACATTAAGAGACTTGTTGAGGTCATATAGCTAATAAGTGGTAATGTTGGAATTAGAAATCAGTTGGTTTTTTGTTGTTGCTTTGATGCTAAATTTAAAAATCTGGTATATCATGCAGTATTACCCAGGCTCTATGTTACTGGGTTTTACTTTTGGTTTTCAATAAATCCTTGAGATGAGTTTTTATTATTATTATTTTTTCCCTTATAATATGCCTCTTTTCTTTAAGAGAAGTGAAAGAAAATGTTGTGATTAACTGAAGATCTTGGTTAATCACAATAGAATATGTTTAATTTAACTGTCTCTATATATACACATATATTCATATGTATATACACATAAGTTTATATTTTATTGTCAGTTTTAGTGACATCTAACTCTTCAAGATCCCAGTTGTTGTTTTTTTACTTTGTTTTTTTTTTTTTGGCAAAGATACTGAAATGGTTTGCCATTTCCTTCTCCAGTTCATTTTACAGATGAAGAAACTGTAGCAAAAAGGGGTAAGTGATTTGCCCAGGGTCATACAGCTATTGAGGCCAGATTTGAACTCAAGAAGACAAGTTGGCAGAATATGTGATTGGTGAGGTCTTGAAGTTTTACAGTCAGTATAGAATGAATGTTCTTGGATTAATTGAAAGAATCTGGCAGAGAGTTGAAGCCTTATTGTGATTCTTTGCTTTGTCACTCAATACCTATGTAATAACCTAGGTGAAGTAGTCAGAGAATTTGCAGAAGACTTTTTATGGAAAGGGTGAATGGTTTCTTGAAGTTCCAACTATGATATAGATCACTCTTGGACCCTGGAGAGTAAAGTTTGTGCATTGCCTTTCAGGTAGTGAGTGGTGTTAATGGTGGCTAAGTGAAACTCTTTATCTGTAGTTGCCAGGAAATCTATGAGATTATGTAGGTTGAATGCTGAGGAATGGTCTAAATGAAAGGGAATACTCTAATTAAGTTCATTGAAGCTTACATCTGAATTGAGCCCTTGATGTAAGATGTTTTGCATGATTTTTGTAAGGCTTCCTCCCATCGCTGCCCCCATTTAATGTTCGACCTTTTCACCTTTCATAAATTTTCTTCTTGCCACCACCATGGAGTTCCAATTGTCTCTGTGGTCCCACAATTCAAACCCAGGCCCTCCACGGGTGGCACTTTGTAAAATGGAGATAATAATGCTTGTGATATCTACCTCACAGGATTTATTAGAGAACTGAATGAGATAATGCATATATCAGATTTGACTCTAAATTAGCAGAGAAGGTCAAGATGAACAATAAATTTACAAGGGGGCCACCACAAGGCAACAAAGGAATTGCACCAACTTGAACATACATTTGAGTCTGGTCTCCTTAAAAGTGGTATCCAATTGAAAGTAAACTCCTGAAGTGAAGGGATTGCTTTTCCTTATTCTTTATATCCTTAGGACTTAAAGCAGTGCCCAGTATACAGTAGGCAGATAATAAATGCCTATCAGTTGATCGGCTGATGGGTGATTGATATTACAAATAGGACTTTCCTTACCTTACATTGTTACCTCTATAAAGTAGACCTGAAAAGCCTCTTAATGGCCTTGTCCAAAAGGACACAAACCCTGGGGACAGAAGCCACTCAGACACAGTTGTACCTTTGAGCAGAGCTAACTGGTTCCTAGGTTTAGTTGAGTCCTGTTAGATTACAAGGTGAGACCTTGCTGGACCTAGGGAAAACTACACCGATGGTGTCACACTTGTCTTTTTTGTGTATCCTTTCCCTGGGAGGTTCTGCTTTGTCTACTCTTTTCTTGCTCCATTCCTTCAGGGCTTTAGGATATCTGCTCTGCTACTTACTACCTATATGACCTTAGGCAAATCACGTGATCTCTCTGTACCCTCAGATTCTCCATCTGTAAAATGAGAGGGTCTGATCGTGGCTTCTAAGGTGATGACACTACAAGTTTGTTTTGATATCACTAAATTCTATTTGACTATGTTCACTAAGTATGGGTATTGTCCCTAACTGCAATAAAGCAACAGCTATAAACCACCATATCAATGTAAACTATTAATATAGAGATTATTTTTATTTGGTTTTTAAATATTGACTAAAATTCAATCCAATAAGTATATATTATTATGTTCCAGGCATTATACCAAGCACTAGGTATACAATTAATAAAAAGAAAGACAGCCCAGACAGTTCCTGCCCTCAAGGAGCTTACAATCTAAAGGGGGAGACAACACAAAAAAGAGACAGGAAAGAGTGGGGGGAGACAGTAAGAGGACATGGGCATCTTATTCCATGGAGTTGAAATGAGGCAGAGTAGCAGAGGTAAAGTTAAGAGCCTAGTTTCGGTATTGGGAGGAGATTGGTACTCTGCTCTCCAGCCCTCTGATCTGAAGCAAAAGGAAACTGAGGGAGCTGGTGCCAATCAAGGCTTGAGTCAGCAACATGGTGGTAAGTTTTGATGAGAATTGATGAGCTTATGATCCAAACATTCTAGAGGGCAATTTGCAACTATGGCCAAAGGGCTATAAAAATATGCATATCCTTTGACCCAGCAATACCACTTCTAGGGCTGATCCCAAAGAGATCATAAAAATGGGCAAAGGACCCACATGTACAAAAATATTTATAACACCTCTCTTTCTGGTGTCCAAGTATTGGAAATTGAGGGGATGCCCATCAATTGGGGAATGGCTGAACAATTTGTGGCATATGAATGTAATGGAATACTATTGTATTATAAGAAATGATGAACAGGCAGACTTCATAGAAACCTGGAAAGACTTAAATGAACTTATTTTGAGTGAAGGGAGCAGAATCAGGAGAACATTGTACATGGGAACATCCCCAGTATGTGAAGATTGATTTTGATAGACTTAGCCCTTCTCAGTAATGCAAGGATATAAACCAATTCCAAAGGACTCATGCTGGAAAATGCCATCCACATTCAGAGGAAGAACTACAAGTCTCAATGCAGTGATTTTCTTTTGCATTTTCAATGCATACTATTTTCTTTTTTTGTTCGTTTGCTTTGTTTTGTTTAGTTTTTCTTTCTCATGGTTTCTCCCATTCATTCTAATTCTTCTATACAACATGACTAATGGGAAAATATGTTTAACAGGAATGTGTATGTAGAGCCTATGTCAGATTATATGGCATCTTGGGGAGAGATGGGGAAGGGAGGGAGAGAAAATTCAAAACTTATGGAAGTGAATGTTGAAAACTAAAAATAGATAAATTAATTAATAAGAAATAATTTTAATAAAACACTTAAAGAATTGATGAACTTATCAGGGGGGAGGAGGGCATCTTTTTCCATGAAGTCCAAATCTGATAGAACAGCAGACACAAAATTGAGTGAGGTATCTTAAAGTCTGAATTTAAAATGTTTCAGAACTTCTAAAGTAATAGATATTTAAGAAAGGTGTCTTCTTGTCCTTGTGAAAGCATCCTATCCTAATTTCGCAGACAAAAATTGTAAAACTGGGTATTTTGTTAGTAAGAGGATTCTCCCCTCTGCTCCACTGATTCATCCAAATTTACCTTTCCACCTGGGACCTCCCTCACGCCTGTTCAGGCTCATTTCTCCAGATGTCTCTATGACATTTCTTCTTCAGTGCTTTTCTGCCAATCACATTTAACTTCATGGTGACTAAAGCTCCTTATCGGGTCATTTAAAACCCTCCCTTTCCTTTGCTTGTTTGCGATTTCATCTCTCTTCCCTCACCCAATGTCACTGCCTCCATGGTTTGGGAACAAAATTTCAGGGCCTCCCGTAGTTTCCATGCAGTTGTCAAATCTCGAATCTCTCGCAACATCTCAAGCAGTTTTCCGTGCCGTTGTCATATGGCTCTTAATATTATTACATATTAATTGGATGCTAGTGAGAACCAGCATGTCATATGCTACATAGAATTAACTTTAAAGAGCTATGTAGAATGATATATCTATAAAGGTCATTTGAGATGAAAATAACAGGAAAAACTCAAACTACTCTTGGAAATATAAAAATATAAACTGAGGGCAGATATTATCTCTATATAGCTCTCTTTGTATTATCCTAATTAACCATTGCACAGAATTAGAAGGAGACAGTGGAAAGGGAAGGAAATAAGCATTCCTATAGCACCTACTATGTACTAAGTAGTGCCTATTCTATCATTTGATCTCTACTACAACTCTGTGAGGTAAGAGCTATTATTATCCCAGTTTTATGAATGAAGAAATTGAGACCAACAGAGGTTAACTGACTTACCCAGAGTCATACAGCTGGTTAAGTTTCTGAAGCTGGATTTGAATACAGGTCTTCCTGACTCCAACTCCAGCACTCTATTCAGTGCACTACCTAACTGCGTCTGATATATAATTTTTTATGATAACAACAATTGATGATGAAGAAGAAACGTTTCTGACAAAGGAGCCAGTGAGAGTTTAAGCCATGGACCTCCCATTGTTCATCTCCTGGTTAATTTCAGTGACTACCAGGGAGAAAAGCCTTTCTTTTCTAAGAAAAATTGAGCTTGTTTGCCTGGCTTATGAAAGACTCCTGGGCGTCACTGTTCTTGGCATGTGGATTTCATTAACTTGTCCAGAGATGCTGGCTCACTGGCAAATGTGGTTCCATTCTTCATGACAGCCAGAACTTTGGCACTGTCCACATGTGACACCATAGCATTATTCACTGTGGAACATGCTGCTGTTAATGCATTGTGGCTCTCACTGCCTTTCAGAGCTTCAGTCCCTATTGAAGAGGTCATTTGGCAAATACATCATGCATTTAAATAATCCGTTTTTGGTTTTATGTACGTCTAGTGCACCATTTTCAGAACATATTTTCTGATATGATGTCTTAACTCTATTGACCTCTGACAGAGTGCTGGATTAAAATGGAACCTTACTGCTAAACCCTAGCAGCTGTTGTCAAGACCTATAGATACCAAAGCAAACTGGAAACTTAATTATGCACAAAGAACATGCATGAGTATTCAGAAAATGAAGATTTCACTGAATTGCCATCTTCAAAATTGAGTCAAGGATCTAGAAACCATGGTAACTAAATTGACAAGAAATATTTGTTTAGAAAAACAATAACTATAAAGAGAAAATTAATCACTCTTAAAACAACACTAAAAAAGGAGTTTAGTTGTATGACCTTTCAAATGAAATATCAGGGAAATGCAATTTATAGTGCAAGTCCATTTAAATAATTTACTTAAATCCTTGGCAAAATTCCTTGCAATCAGTCAGCCAGTCAACAAACATTTGTTAAAAACTTACTATATCCTAGGTGCTGTGCTTAATATACTAATGAATGAGAGAATAAATGGACAGGGTTGATTTATAGGATACTCATAACATCCTAACTTTTAGAGGCACCTGGCTTTACAAAAAAAAAGTAACTAAATGGTTCTTTTGTTGTTGGGGGTGGTAGTGGGCTTGTTTGGTTTTTTTTTGCTTTTTGTTTTGGAGGGCAATCGGGATTAAGTGACTTGCCTAAGGTCACGCAGCTAGTAAGTGTCAAGTGTCTGAGGTCAGATTCGAAATCAGGTCCTCCTGACTCCAGGGCTGGTGCTTTATTCACTGCGCCACCTTACCACCCCAACTAAATGGTTCTTTTCTTGTTTCAAAGAAAGTTTCTTCTCAACGGTTCTTCCAACTTCAAAGCTAAAGTATTTATACTTTTATAGCCCTCTTAGCTTTTGAAGATTTTTATCCCACCTACTACTTTCATGGATGAATCCCCAGAGTTTAGCTAGCTATATTTCCTAATAAGTGTTCTAGGGATTTCTGTGGGACAATGGGGTGGCTATGTCTAAAGGCACTGGAATGAGGTCTCATTCATATGCTCCCCTTCAAGATTATAATTTGAAAATCAATTAAGTAAACTACCTTCAAGTTCATTTTAGAAAGGAGTTTTTAGTAAGGTGATAAAATAAAAACAATTGATACAAATCCCTTCCTCCCTCACAACCACTACCATTATTTTCTCCCAGAATCCTTTGGAAAGTTAGCTCAAGAAGACATGTGACAAACATGTAAATCACATCTCTTGACTGTTGGAAGACTTTTGTCCCATTCGTGGTACTCAAGGACTTCCCATTAGGCATAGCATACTTTCTCTGGGTTCCTGGCTCCTGATGCAAATACTACCATCAGCTGATTCAAGGATGTGTCTGGGATACTAATAGAAAGATTGAAGGTCTAACAAATTGGGAAAAAGAAGACTTCGTTAAGTCTGAAGATAAGACCAAGGCTTCTCTCTGCTCTCCTCCCTTTAATGGTGCCTTTCCTTAAGATTTCCTTCAACCTAGGTCTTCCCTTCTAAGATGCCCATAAACCTTCCTTGTTATATCTCTTCTCTGTCACAGCTCAGTCCTACCTTTACTAGTCAGAGGTGAGCTAGACTTTCCTGTTCACTCCAATCTTTCTGCTTCTGGACTCTTTTAATCACTATCTGGCTCTGACATAATTCTTTAAAAAATACAACTTCCTTAGGGGGAGACCAAGTCTCTTAAACAATACTTTTGAATGACTCAAAGAGGTATGGCGACCCTGTTCATATTTTGTTCTGACCAATTTAATCTTAAAGTGATCTTACCTAACAATGTTCTTTTTAAGTGTGCAGGATAATTAAGATCCTCATTCTTACATTTCGATAGCAAATGGCATAAAAATGGGTAGGGAAAGCCTAACTGTGAATGGACTATGGCTTAAATACTTTAGAACCAAGGTTGGGATTTTCTGTCTGAGCCTTACCAGTGATTGATGCTCTGTTAATATGATTCATTAGGAGGGAAGAGGAAAGGGGAAAACAGACCTTTCTAAGTTTAGAGTTTTGCAGAAATGGGCACATGGTGAGCTATACTCCTAAAAAAGGAACCTTTTCTACTAACTCCAACCTAAATCTAGATTAGAATTATGGCTTTTTTTGGTGGGGGGAGTTATTCAGCTAAGCATTTACTCCTACATTCCACATGTAACAGGCATAAGACCCCATGTGTAATGGGGGTTGTGTTAACCCACTTATAGAAGGCTTTGTATGAGATTTTAGGTATGTGTAATCAAATAAGAAAAGAATTTTTTTTGTTATTCTTAAAGACAAACACACCAAACTAACTCCCCACAACCTGCTATTGGAATCATTCATCACCTTACTAATTCTCTCATATCAGGTTCAAAGACAACCAAGGGGTGTATTCTTATATTTCCTTATAAATTTTTCCCCAATACATTAATTAGTCAGCTTTGAGGCATAAACTGCTTTTAAAAATGAAAGCTCTATATTTTTTCCATAAGCTATTTTCCTTCAGCATCAAACTCAGATATTTCAGACTTAGACATATATCAATTTTATTGACTATAACATTTATTAATAGTAACAGATGATGCAGAGGAATCTAAGTATAACACACAATATATACACATGTACATGTACACATATATACATGCAAATATATACATGCATGTGTATATATGATATATGTGCATATATCATATGAATATGTGTGTGTATGAAACAAACATAAGTATGCATACCAATAGTACAATTGTGGAAATTCTTGTCATCTCAGAGATTGGAATCAGCAGGATAGTGGAACCAAAGTACCAACTCATGCCATCACATCTGAGATATCAGCTAGGCTAATTTTGTGCCTGATGTGAGTATTGATTCTATACAACATCCTTGACAGATAGTCATGCAATATCTTTGAACATTTCTAGTGACAGTCACTATTTTGTGATGCAGCCTACTTTATTTTTTAAAGATTCTAATATGTAGATATATTTATGTATAACTCACTGTATAGATGAACCTATTTGTGTTTTGTATACATATATTGGGTCTACATATACATATATGTATGTGTACGTATATCTATATCGATATACATTTCAGTAACATATTAACTGTTGGAAAAGTCATAAGCTACAGTATCTTGTAACCACTGGCTAACCTTTCCATTCCTCCACTGGTAGCCATCTCAGCATGACAAAATATCTCAGGAATCCTCCTCAAAATATCTTGTCCATAAAATCTCATCTCCACAAAATAACAGTTAAATTTGGTGCTCTCAAATTGTCTCTCTTAAAGATGACAGTTAACTCATCCTCTCTCCCAAACTCTTTCTCCATGACGGTTAACTGTACTAAACTCAAGTTCTCATTGTCATCTCTCAGTCCTCCCACAGACTTCTCAGAGATGACAGTTAACTTACTCAGTCTCTCACAGACTGTCTCTGCAATGGCAGTTAAATTGTCAATCGCAAAATCCCATTCCTTCTTTTAAAGATATGGTAACAATATCCAATATCTCTGTGAGAGAGGCTGTTTAAACAAGGGTTCGTTCATTTTTCCTAACTTTGCTTCTTCTGTTATCTTCTTATGAGATTCGAGGGAGAAACACAAACACAAACACACACACACACACACACACACACACACACACACACATGGATCCTACAACAGAAGCTATCAAGTGAGAACTAACAACATACAAACTGAAAACCACCCAGAAGTGAACATATTCATCATGATTATTCCCAAAATGTAGTGAATATGATCTTCATTTGGCATCCCAAATCGTGTGACACAATGTACAAGACAACATGTAAAACTTCATATGATCATTTTGTGTCTCTCGGGAATGTTTGCCTAGATCCAGACTGGAGACTGGCATTTCTAAGCACCATTGCTGCGTAACCAGCTCTTTATATTTCCCATCATACAGTGGAGGATAGTTCATGGATAGTAATAACAGAAACAACAAAAGCTAACCATGGAAAGTAAAATGAAAAACTGATAAATGTCAAACTCTTTACATAAATTAGAAAATGAAAAGGTAGAAGACATTCTTGTAAGCTAAGCCCTCTTGATACCCCAAAATGACACTTAATCAGGGAGTGGGGAGGGAAATCATTTTCAATAATGACTCTTCAGCTTGTGTTTTGGAGATTTCATGTTTGTATGCACCTTCAGGTGAACAAACTTTATCTACCAATAGAGATCTGCAACCGTTCTTTCAGCTTGAAGACTT
The DNA here is from genome assembly GCF_028583685.1 of Petaurus breviceps papuanus. NCBI lineage: Eukaryota > Metazoa > Chordata > Mammalia > Diprotodontia > Petauridae > Petaurus > Petaurus breviceps. Next base: position 16,591,755 of record NW_027185876.1, read on the forward strand.
CCAGAGTTACCTAGGAACACTGAGGGATTTGTCCAGGAGCATGCTGCTAGGTGGGGTTGAAAACAGAACTGAAACTTTGGGTTTCTTGTCTTTGAATGCTACACTCTATCCCTATGGTATAGTCAGTATACAGGGAGGAGAGGGAGGGAATAAGCCTTTCTATAGCTCCTACTGTGTGCCAGCTTTTCAGACATTATCTCAATTTATCCTCACAGCAACCTTGGAAAGTAGCTGTTATTAATATTCCCATTTCATGGTTGAAAAATATGAGGCCAACAGAAGTGATTTGCCCAGCACCACATAGTTGGTCAATGTATATTTTCTTGAGTTCAGGTTTTCCTGATTTCAAGCCCAGCACTATCCACTATGCCACCAGCTACCTCAGGAGATCTGTGTATACTTATTACCCAAAAAAGCAGCAGGATGATTTATTAGGTAGAATGTCAGATTTAGTCAGAAAATGCTGAAGTCAAATCTTTTTTTCTGACCCTTATTAGATGTATGTCTGTGAGCAAGACATTGAATTCTAATTTTTTTTTTGCTTTTTGGAGGGCAATTGGGGTTAAGTGACTTGCCAAAGGTCACACGGCTACTTTTTGTGTTAAGTGTCTGAGGCCAGATCCAAACCCAGGTCCTCCTGACTCCAGGACCAGTGCTCTATGCACTGCGCCACTTAGCCACCCCAAGACATTGAATTTTTAAGAATTGTTTACTTACTTATGATCTGCATTAGTAGAAGGAGTGTCTACCTATGAAATGAGACAGATGGTGCATGACAGACAGATGAACAGATAGATGGATGGATGGATGAACAGAAATAGGCAGGAGATAGGCAGAAAGATACATAGATAGAGACATACTGAAATAGATATAAAGATAGATGAAAGAACAAAAGAGAAGAAGGAGGAGAAGGAGGAAGTGAGGGAAGGAAAGAAGGAAGGAAGGAAGGAAGGAAGGAAGGAAGGAAGGAAGGAAGGAAAGAGGGAAGAAAGGAAGGAGGGAAGGAGGGAAGGAAGGAAGGATGGAGGGAAGGAAGGAGGGAGGGAAGGAAGGAAGGAAGGAGGGAAGGAAGGAAGGAAGGAAAGAGGGAAGAAAGGAAGGAGGGAAGGAGGGA
>NW_027185876.1:16597868-16719573 GCF_028583685.1 Petaurus breviceps papuanus
CTTATCACTGTGGGCATTCCCTCCAACTATGCAAATCTTAATCATGTAACCTCTGCCCATCCCCGAACATCATAAGGAATCTGCCCAACTGTGGGGTCTTTTATCGCTTTGTTGTTATTTCTCCTCTTGTTGTGATGAATACCAGTGCCTATTTGTCATCCTCCTCTTTCACAAAGGGACCTGCCCAACTTCTTCAATCACACCTGTTTTTACCAACGTCCTTCGCTCTGGGTCTTTATAGCTTTATACTTGGTAGAGCTAGAGCTACAAAGACAAAATCCAAACAGTTCCTGTCCTCGAGTAGCTTACATTCTACTGGAGAGAAATTAAATGCTGAATAGCTAAATGGTAAATGCCATGTAATTCTAAGGGAGCTTTAACACCTGGAGAAATCAGGAAAGCCATTTTATAAAAGGTGGTACATGAGTTAAGCTTTAAAGGGATTTAAGAATTTGGAGAGGAAGACATGAAGAGGGACATCATTTGAAGTGTGGAAGATAACCTGTGTACAGTGACCAATGATAAGCAGATCATTTGGGCCAGAATATGGAGCATGTGAGGGGAAGGAATATGGAATTTGCCTGGAAATGTTGTCTAATAATATTTCACATTTGTATAGCATTTTAAAACTGCATGACCCTATTTGCCACAAAACTCAATAAAGTAAATAGTGCAAGTCTTATTATACCCATTTTACAGATAATGAAGCTGATGTTAGAGAGACCAAGTGATTTGCCTAGACCAGTATTTAAGCCTAGGTTTCCATTGTCAAGTCCATTTCTTTGGCTACAAAGCACCACTGCCTCCAAGCTCATAGAAAAATCCCCAGATGAAATACATCCATTATTCTCTTTCTCATGAAGTATTGTTGTAGTCCAAGGAGACTTGTTCAAGTTTGCATTCAGTTCTCCTAGTCTGGCTTGATTAGAATGCATGAGGATCTCTCATAAACTTCAGAAGGCATTCCATGGAGGAAAGGGACCCCTCATGGCTAGAGCCTTTGGATTCTCTATGGTTGTTGAATGCAAAGATCATATTTCTTATATTTAAATCTAACCTTGTCCTTTGTGTCTTTATGAAATACAGCTTTCCTGAGCCTCAGTTTCCCAAAAGAGCATTCTGGATGTTTCAGTGGATGCTGATTTTCCTTTGTCCCTAATCTATGTCAAGGATGAAATAGATAATACTCAGAAAGACATGCAAAGCCAAGACACCGATGGAAAATGTCTGGGAGACTTTAGAACAAAGAAACTTGCCGGATTTCTAAAGTGACACGCTCCCTGGGAAAGCATGATTAGGGGCTGCCTTGCCCTATTTCCAGCCAGCTTTAGCAGCACGATTAAAACAGGAAAGCAAACTCAACGAAACACTAGCTTTTGATGTCTACAGATGGGTCATCTGATAAGAGCAGTAAACAGTAGGGGAGATACCCAAATAGCACAGAAATCAAGAGATGATGGGTTCAGAGTAAGTAGGGATTGAGGACAAGCAGGAAAAGAAATGTTTTTCATTAATAAATCTCACAGTGCGAATGTGTACACACATGCCTGCTGGAAGCTTCCCAGCTTCCCCATTACTGTCAATAGCACCACAGTCTTCTTCATCCCTCTCATTGCCAATCTTGGAGCCATTTTCAACTCTATTTTCTCTACCTTCATTATCTACTCCACTGCCAAATCCTTCTTAAAATCTCAGCAGCAGAAAGGAATTTAGGGCCTGGAATCAGATACCTACAAGTCATAGGACTCTGGGCAAATAAATCCCTCAGTTTCCTCACACATAAAATGGGCATTATGATTCCTGTTCTACCTACTATTTCAAAAAATTGCTATGAGAAATGTTGTTTGTGATCAAGATATGTAAAAGTGAATTGATAGGATCCTACACTCCGAAGTAAAAGGAACTGTACAGGTCAGTAAGCCCAATTCCCTAAGTTATAGGTAAGGAAAATGAGGCAGAGAGAAAATATGTGACTTGCCCAGGATTACAAAATTAGTCCATATCTGAGATGGAATTCGAACCTGAGATTTCCTCACTGCCAAGCAAAAGCCTTCTCCACTATACTATACTGCCTTTTGTCATAGCTCTCTCTCAATCATGAGTCATGCGGATCTGAGAAAATGTCTCATTTTCCATGTTGTTATTCATTTGACCTGCAAATCTCTATTGCTTTTTAAGGTCTATAAATGTCACTACATCCATTATTCCATTTCATCCTCAAAACAACCCTGGGTATAGGTACTATGTATTTTATAAGCATCATTTTTAGAAATAAGAAAACAAAGACTCAGAAAAGTTGGATATGGCCCAAGTCATCTAGCCAGAAGGTATCCTAACAAGTGGCTCTCTAACCTTTTCTCAACTGCTTCCAGAAACAAGGAACTTAGGACTGTGTATTCACCTTGAACCTCTCCTCTTAAGAACTACCTGTTTAGATTCTCTCTGAATGGATGTCTTCCCCCTCCTCCAATCCTCAGACATAGTAACATGATCCTAACTGGTTCTCATCTCACAAGAAAGACTCCCAGATTCAGGTGGCCTAGTGCACTCCCTCCAATTGCAATTGGGGTCATATCCTATGATGACACTTGGAAATGCCGAAATTCCCTCTCTATATGCTGCAGCGCATGTCTCAATACCAGAACTATAGATCTCATCAAGACTGAGATATGTAGAGTCTTTATTGGGTACTTAAAACAATACTCATGTATTTAGCCTTCCCACTCCAATTCCTCATCACAATGTGAGGTAACCTGGAGCCTAGAGGAAGATGTCACCATTATTTAAGTTCTAAGAGGTTCTCCAAATCTGGAAAGGCTTTGACTATGTTCCTGTCAACAGATTGTACCTACTTTCAGAGGAGAAACCTCTTTGACCAGGGAAAGACTCATCATCAATGGGTGATTTATTTATCTCTACCTTAAAAGGTCATTACCTGGAAAACTTATGTAATATTATATACCACAGCATGGAATACTCTAGCCAAAGTAAACTCAATTAACATTTAGCAAGCAGGAGTCCCTCATTCACACCTTGTAACTTCTGTATTTCCTTTGTCCCATTCTGAGAATGTATGTTTTCTCCATTCTGCCAAACTATGCCCTCTCCCCTTTCAAAAATGATTTCCATGAGACCTTTAAAAGGTTATTCTACAGGGTCATAGACTATTCCATTCAATGCAATTCAATACACCTTTATTAAAGAACGTAATAAGTTTAAAATATGGTATAATAAACACACACACACAAAATGGAGAATGGTAGTTTTTGTCTAAAAGAAGCTTCCAGAGAAATGGGGCTTTGATCTACGGTCATAGATTTAGAATTAGAGGGAACTTTAATGTTTAACTACTTTAAAGGACCATCTCATTTTATAAATGGGGAACTAAGTCTCAGAAAAGTTAAACTGAGGCAACACCAAGTTACTAAGTGGAAGAGGTGGGATTTGTACCAAGGTCCTCTGATTTCAAATCCAATGATATTTTTATTACGCTATACTGAGAGTCATAAGAATAATTCTAATCACAAGTAGAACATAGTTGGAACAAAGGAGAACCACACAAAGTGCTACAAAAAAATTCAGAAGAAAGATACAATGGATTAAAGAGACTGAGGAAGTCTTTGAGTGTAACTCCCTTTTTCTGTATGAAATGGAGACATAAAGAAAGAGAGGGATTTTTAGGAGGTCACCCAGGTGGTAAGTAGAAGAAGTGACCTTTGAACCCAGGGTTTCTGATTTCAGATACCCTACACTTTCTACTTCACAATATCTTTCCAAGGTCTCCCAGTTGAAGCTGTTCAATCTAGAGGATCTTAGATATTACTTAGTTCTTTAATCACTTGATCAAAATTCACAGTATGTGAGGATAGTGATTGATAGCGAATTTGGTTATTTATTTTTGTTACATGTGCTGTTATATATTTCTATACATTTTTGTTTCTTTGTAGTATAAAGTTCTCTGAGGAAGGGATCACACACTGATTTCCTTTTCATTTCCCCATATGCACTTCTGTCCCAAGCAGTGTTCTATAGCCAATGGGCAGATAGGTTTGACTGAAACTCTTTACGAAATCAGATTTTATAAAAATGATGAATTTTGTTGACTTTAGCTTGTTTATTTCAGTTTTCTATGAAGTGTTTCATACATACTAGATCATCCATTTGGATAATAAAATATATGACTATAATAAATTTACAGAGAATAGGCACATGCCTATTTATAGTAACAAAGTATCTAGGAAACAAAAATCCAGATAAAGATGTAAAACTTTAATATACAACTCTACAAAATATTATATGTGACATATATAAAATAACTATGAAGCTAACACATTATGCAGTCATAAAGCTAGAAAAAGGCCTTGAAGGTCATCCTTTCTATCTCCAAAAATATAATGATCCCAAACAGAAGAGAATGTCTCCTTTTTTTAAGACACCCAGGAAATGAGTACACATTCTTCCTCCATTCCAATGCCTATTCATTCTCTATTAATAGGAAATTCTTCTGCTTATTCATCTGCCCACCACGGTTCTCTTCTTCCAATTCTCAAAACATCATGAGTTATCCCTATCTCTTTCACTGGTGAAGAACTAATAAACGTTCTTTATAATTTTTTAATTTTTATTTTCTTTTTGATTTTTCATGGGCAATTGGGGTAATGTTCTTTTTTTTAATTGTTGGTGGATAAGTTCTCAGTGAGGCCTCTTGAAATTCCTCTAACCTATTGATGATCAGGTTCAGTAGAGTCAGTAGGTGAAGCCACTCCCAGTCTATTTCATCTCATATGTGTATGTGTGTATAGATATATGTATATGTACATGTATAGATGTGTGTATAGGTACACACATACATACATACACACATTATATATGCATGTATGTATATATGTATGTGTGTATATATAATGAATTGTTAGCCCAACCAGACAATTTTCATGAATGTATATGGTATTTGCGTCTTTATTGATTGGCTGATGCCGGAGTCCTCTTTATATGCATATATAAAAAGGTCAGCAAAGACTCCGGAACAATGCAAAGGATTGTGAAGTAGATTGGAAGGCCACCCACTTCCTCTCAGCAGAATCTTTAGGACAAGTTGGTTTCTGTCAGCCCTCATTTTTGGGGTAGGCACTCAGTGAGGGAAAAACACATTTAGACATTTTAATTTTTCTCCAAGTTATTCCATAGAATAAAACTCTTCTTATGAATCCTTTGTGGACACCTAGTTCTTTCCCTTGCTTGTATGTGTCATAGCATGGGTATGTAATTATCTTGGAAGAATAATTCCACTATAATCAGAAAGTCAAAAACTAAATCTACACAACACCAAATAAAGTGGAAAGTTTGGGCTATGATTTCGTGACTATGAAGCCAGCTTAGACAATTTATCTTTGAAGTAGGATTTTTTTTTTAATTTTGCAATGACTTCCAGACAATTATTTTCAATGCTGCTAAGTCCCAGTATGATTAACTTAAGATCATAGATGTATAGCTGGAAGGGATATAAGAAGCCAGCTCACTCTCTTATTTTACAGATGAGGAAACTGAGACCAATAGAGATTGACTGACTTACCGAAGGTCACATATGACAAATAGTATAGGGCAGACCAAGAAAGATTCTTTAAAAAAGAAATAAATAAATAGACATGAACTAGGTATAGAGAAGGGAGTATGGTCTCTGGAAACACAATTCAATAACATGACATCTTGCAATTTCATCTCTTAGGTAAGTATTATTATTCATTTGTTTCTATAACATAATGCTTTACAATATAAAAACAATGTATTATAACCTTCAAGTGTGATGCACAGGTCTATAGCTGGTGGATTGCTTGAGCTTGGGAGTTCTAAGCTATAACCAGGCTAAAGGATGTTGGTTGTCTGCATTGTCAGGCATCGATATGGCAAGCCCTCAATAACAGATACTATCAGATGTGTGTATGTATATGTGTGTGTATACACACATATATAGATATGTATATACAAACACATATAATTTTCTAGAAAAGTCATTCCAAAAACTGAAAAAAGAAAACCTACTTTGAAGATAAATTTGCTGCATAGTTACGATGTATATGTATGTGTGTATGTGTGTTTAAGTTTTTTGAATGACTTTTCCAGCAATTATATGCAATGTTTCCAAATCCCAGGAAAGTTTTCCATGTAGGATCACAGATTTGGAGGAAGAAGAGACTTCAGGGGTCATCTAGTTCACCTTCTCCTTTTACAGATGAGTAAACCATGGCAGAAAGAGGTTAAGGGTCTTATCTAGAGTATGTGTTTGAGACCAGATTTTGAACTCAAGTCTTCCTTCCTCCAGGTCTGGCATTCTACCATTCCACTACTTAGCTACTTCTGAGTATTTAAATGTTACGTCACTTGGCAGCCTTCTTTACAAATGGCTATGCCAAGCTCTGTTCCAAAATGGTGCCATGACTCTCACTGCTGTCATCAGGAGCCATCAACACTGCCTTTAGTTGACATAATTACTTACTGTTACAATCAGTGACCATTAGGTTAAAGCTAAATTATAGTCCCAGTCATAGGGAATTGCCTGTTACATCCATATAAATACACAAAGTTCACCATTCATGATTAACGTTATTAGTCTGGATTCCAAAAGGAATTAGTAAGGAGCTGTCCTTGATTGTAAAATGCTGCCAGAGAAAGTTATGATTAAAAAAATGCATAGCCTACTAAAACTCAGTTCTCTTCAATGGACTATGCATGATTCAGGGGGTACAAATGGCAGAGACCTAAAAATGAGAAATGGCATTGTTTTTCTAAATAAATTCGGCCTTTTCATAATTACATTTTCTTTAATCTATGCCCATGGATCTTATAGTGCAAGTCTTTTGTCATTTTAGGACTTTTCCTAGCTAGCTATGAAGACTTAGACTCTACTATTGGGAATCATACAGTAAGTACAAATATTGCCTCCAGCATTTGAGGGTACACTCTTCAGCTCCTGTCCTCATGCTAGGAGACTTCAGCATACATCTTAATATTTCCTCAAACATGCTAAACAGTTTTTCAGTTTATTTATTATCATCTATTACCTCTACCTTACCTCAGCTACAGTAACAACCTTGATCTTGAAATCACCCCCGTGTTCTGCTTCCATATTCATGAACTTTAAATTCTCTTTTTCTGATCATAAACTCTCATCATTCTACCTTTCCCTCTGCCTTGTCCTAACCCTGTTCTTTGTCCTTGTAATGGCAAGCACAGAAGTAGTTCATACCTTGTTTCAGCTGTTGAATTAACACCTTGTTTCAGTTCAAGTTTCTTTTGAGCCTTTTAAGAAAGAGAACTTGTGAACCCCACAACTTGTGAATCCTAGAATTTGTGAACTCCTGGGGAAGAGCTTATGACTTTATAAGGAAAGACCCAGGGCTAGAAACAGGAAAAACTGAGGAGAAGATTCTTGTGGTGACAAAGTTAAGAAGGAGAAAATTTGTGCTATCGTGGCATACTGTTTATCTGCTCTTTCTGTGTTGATGTTTATTTGTCACACTTTGGACAGAAGCCCTGGGACCTTACTGGAAGCCTTGAAAGAGGATTTTCTGGTTGTATGTTTACAGAAGTCCTGGAGGAGGGTTTTGGAGATCCTGGGACTTTACTGATGATTTGTACTGACTTCTTGGACATTGTTTGTGGGTCTGTGTTGATTTCTATGTGGATGATTTGTGTTGAGTTCTCAGACACTGTTGGTGGATATGAGTTGATTTCACAGGCAGATAGTGAATTGATGATGGCCCCAGCAATATATATATATATATATATATTAATAATATTGTGACTCTGTCAAGCCTTGTCTTCCCAGAAACAGGAACTGTGAAGGACTTAAAGTGGACTGGACACTGTGAACTTCATTATGGAATGAGAACTGGACAAGGAACTGAGTGCTGCCTGCCTTTGAATCTAGGTGATAGTTGGAGCTGTGGCCATGGAAGAGGAACCATGGAAGCTGAGAGCCAGTCTAGAGTCAAACTGAAGGAAGACTTTACTTGGATACTGTGTACTGAGAAGATTATGATTTATTGTGACCTGGGGGTAAAGAATTTTGACTTTTGTAGTTTGTGATTGAATAAAGGATTTTGTGATTGACTAAAATGGTGGTACTTTGTTGAAAATTATTGTGACCACTTTGGTAAAAACAGTGTGGTCATTTTAGTGACAAATTATTGTTGAATGCTGTATTTTGATTTTCTGTGGTAAGTTGTAACATTGTGAATGCTGTATTTTGATTTTCTGTGCATATTTTGCTCTGATTTGTTATCGAATAGAGAGTTCACTATACTGTGTGATCAGAATATTAAAATGTGTTCACAGCAGCAGTCCTCTGGAAAGCCGCTCATGCTTGGCTTTACAGTCCTCATGAATACTTCCAATTCCTTTGCTCCAATTCTTTCCTAGGTCATCACTCCTACACTGCCTACACTTTCCTTCCTTGCCCATCTCTGCCCCTTGATAATCAAGTTCAACTCTATTCTCTTCTCTAAAGTTTTTGACTTTTTATCCCATTTCTGATCTTGCCTGATCTTGTATTCTCACCATTTGCCTTTGCTCCTATTCATGTGATAATGAGAAAAAGTCAGTGGAAATCACAAAATCATGATCACTGAATCCAACAAACTAATATTACATAATCTCAACTGGGCCCTCGTTATTTTTTATAAATGTATCCCTCATTGACTGACAATCCTACTAGTTTTTATAAACCTTTCATCACCCCATGGTTCCTCTTCCCCAAAGTCTCTCAACTGAGAACTTTGCCTCATATGTCCCTGAAAAAATGGGGCCATTTGCAGAAAGCTCTCCACTCTTCCCTCCTCCTCAACTCACACACTCAGATCACTTTCCCCATTGTTCTTCCCTTGTCCCTGACTCACATGAAGAAGTGACCCTTCTCCTTGTTAAGATAAACTCTTCTACATGCACCAATTATAGCATTCCATTCAGTCTATTCCAGAAGATTGCCCTTCTATCATCTCTACTCTCTCACTAATCTTCAATTAGTCTACTGGCTGCTTTCCTTCTCCTCACAGAGATATCCATGCCTTTCCCATACTCAAAATCCACTCACTTGAAATGCCCATCCCTGGTTTGCTATCATCCTGTGTATCTCCTCCCTTTCTTGGGAAGACTCCTTGCACAAGCCGTGCCCAAGTCATGCCTCCACTTCCTATCCTTTATTTTCTTCTTAATTCTCTGTGTTCTGGTGGCTACTCTCATCATTCAACTAAAATGGTATCCTCAAAAGTTACCAATTACCTCTTAATTGCCAAATCTAATGGCTTTTTCTAAATCTTCATTCTTCTTGACCCCTCTTAAGCCTTTCACTGAAGGCTGAAGACCCTTGTTTCCTTGATATTCTAGATTTTTGAGTCAATGATCTCTCTTGATTCTCCTCCTACGTGTCTGACCACTCTGAGTCTTCTTTGCTGAACTTTCATCCAGGTTGTACCTGCTAATCATAGGTATTCCCCAGATGTCTGTTCTGGGCCTTTTTCTCTTTTCCTTCTGTATTGTCTCACTTGGTGATCTTGTCAGCTCTCGAGGATTCAATTCCCATCTTTATGCAAATGACTCTTAGTTCTATTTATCCAGCCTGAAAAACCAGTCATCCATACCCAACTGCCTATTGAATTAGATGTTCCATAGACATCTTCAATTCGACATGTCCAAAATTGAACTCATCTTCCCCCCTCCCCAGCCCTCCACTTTTCCTAATTTTCTTACTGTTATTGTGGATACTACCACCCTCCCAGTCACTCAGACTCACAACCTAGACATCAATTTTGATTCCTCACTCTCTCTGAAACCCTATAACCAACTTGTTGCTGCCATATCATTTCAATTCTAACTTTACAGCATCTCATATGTGCCACCTTATGTACACTGGCACTTCCACCACCCTGCTGCAGATCCTCATCATCTTATGTATGCACTACCCCAGCAGCCTAGTGGTTATGTTAGTTCTCTCTCCACTCTGTTCCATTCTCCACTCAGCTATCAAGATCTTCCTAAAACACAAATCTGACTAAGTTACCCTCCTATTCAATATACTCCAGTGACTATCACCTTGAAGATCAATGATAAAATCTGCCATTTGCATTTAAAGCCCTTTATAACCTAGTCCCTTTCTGCCTGTTATTATACTCACCTTATACAGTTTTTTATACTCACCTACATGCTATCCACAATCCAATGCCACTGAATTCCTTGTTATTCCTCACACAAGGAACCCTATCTCCTACCTTGTACATTTTTGCTAGCATTTCCCATGCTTCATGTCCCTCCTCATCTCTCGCTTTTCCTGGCTTCATTCAAGTTTCCGCTAGTTTCACCTTCTCCAAGGAGTCTTTCCCAATCCTCCCTTAATTCTAGTATGTTCCCTCTGAGATTATCTCCAATTCATCCTGTATAGTTTATATGACATTTCTTGCTTTTTTTTTTAACTTCCCTACTAGAATGTGAACTTCTTGAGGGCAAGGACTATTTTCACTTTTCTTCATATTTTCAACACTTAGCATAGTGCCTGGCACATAGAAAGCCATAGATCATTTGATTAACCACATAGATATTTACATTGTGTTTTCAGTTGTATTTATGCCATACTTTTAGAAATAAGAAATTTGAGCATTTATGAAGCTAATAGAAGAGAAGAAACTATTCCTGTGCTATTTCTCTCATTACAACATAAGCTTCTTTATAGCAGGGATTATTAATTATATATATACATATGTGTATATTTTAATATATGTATATTGTAGATAAATACATATATGTTGTGTATGTGTGTATACATATACACACACACACAAATATATATATATATATATATACATACACACACACATATATATCCTCAATGCTTAACAAAGTGTTTTGCACACGGTCAAGTTTGAAAAATGCTTTATTCATCTTTACATCCCCTCCTTCCTCCTATGGACGCTAATATCTAATTTTATGTAATTTAATATCCTTCTTTTCACCTAAGGTTCATAGCTACACGTTGAAGCAAGAATATCCCAGCATTCCTATTATGTGGTCTTTGGTAGAAATTTGAGTTGTTTGATAAATTTTAATGTTTTAAATTATTATTTTTTACCTTTTCTAATTTGATTCTAATTCCTTCAGTCATGCTCTTATTAGAAGGAAAACCAGTAATCAATCAATATCATACCTTAAAGTTATGTTACTTCCTTTGGATGAGCTAATAAATTGGGTGAGTCTAACTTTGAGGCAAAGACCTTTCTTGACTCTGAGTCTGGCTATCGTGAAACCTTAGCCTAGCTTTCTAAACCCTGCCAACCGGAGACTCCTAGTTTTGCTTTTCAGTGTTTCTTCACTGTTTTGCTATCCCAAATCATCCCTTTGTTTAGGACAGGTGAACATTCCATCTCCTTTACTGCCTGACCCAGACCAGGAGAGCTGTCAGATCACAGACTGTGACTCCATCCCTTTGCCATTGCTCTGGTCATAGGTTTATAACTCAGGCTTATCCTCGCAAAAGATCATCAGCATCAGCATGTTGTTTCCAGGGTCATAAATTTGCAATGTGATGAGACATATCCAGATGTTGCCAAACGTGAACTGACTCACCAAGCAGCCTCTCGTGTTCTAGTTTTCTTTACAATAGATAGAAACTGGTGGTCCATTTACTCTAACACTGGTATTCCACATGCAGCTGGGGACATGAGGGTGGTCCAGATTGTAGGTGATCATTCCCTGGAAGCAACTCTATTTTTCAAACTGAGCAGCGATGGCCTCATTCTCATCTGATCCTGGGAAGCTATCTTGTTCAAGGACACAATGAAATGGTGGCCACTGTGACTTTCACTAGTAGATGCAGAAATCCCTGGACATTGTCATTGGAAAATATTGCCTTAGTATTCAGGGTCTATTAGGAGGTATGATCTCATATAAAGCAAAGCTGAGTCACCATTTAGCCTGAAAATATTCATAGAAATTTAGATTGAATGAATTTTAAAAGATCATTTATTAAGCATCTGCTGTGTACTGAGCACTGGGAATACACATATAAAAGAAAAGACAGAGTTGGAAGAGACCCCAGAAATCAACTAGCCCATCTCCATCATTTTACCAATGATGAAATGGGGGCCCAAAGTGGTTAAAATCACTGTCCCATGATCACATAACTAGTTACTGTAAGAACAAGGACTAAAACTTATCTTTTTTTTTTCCATTCTAATAAATTTTTTGCCAACCGTAAAAGCTTTAACCCTTAAATCCATTAGATAAAGACCTTTTTGAGAGAAGGAACTCTCTTTTGGCTTTTTTTTTTTTTTGTATTTTCACCACTTATACTGCCTGGCACATAATTGGTGCCTAATAAATGTTTATTGACTGACCAGAAGAGTCATATAAATGCTGGCTACTGTTATTATTATCTTAATGTTAGTTGAATATTTATAGTCTGGTGATATCTATACAGAAATAGGTTTCAAACTAGAAAGAACCTTAGAAGACCTCTAGATTAACCACCTTCATTTCATGCAGAAGGCACTCAATAAGTAAAGCAAATTGTCTGCATTCACAAAAGTAGTAAGTAGCAAAACAAACAAACAAAACTCCTCGTCATGTGGCAGGCAGATCAGCAAGTGTGGGAAATACAGTTCAATGGGGAAAAATCATTTAAAGTCCTCCCTCTGCCATGGATCTCAGGGACATAGTCATATCATCACTACTCTTCTTTGCAACGCCTAGCACCTTAATAAGATGGGGATAACAATATTAACCTTTTATTTTTGGAATACTGGGAAGAATTAATACCTTGGCATTCTCATAGAGAAATGTATAGATATAACAATATCCTAAAGTTCAAGTTAACAGTTTGTTTCTTTGGGTTTTTTAATACTTCCCCTCATTTTAATTTTAGCTACCTCCTTACAATAGCTCAGGGGGGAGTTGCTTTGTTAGGCAGTGGCTTCCTCTAAGTAGTGAGAGACATTCCCAAGTATATCCAAAGATGCCCCAGGCAAATGAAGCACAGGTGTTGTCATGACAACAAGGTATTGATGCATCTTTGATTACATGGAAGTTTTGTAAACTCCACATCTTCATTTGTTATGTGATTTTGGGAAAAAAAAAATCATTTCCATTCTCTCCCTTGTCTGTAAAATGAGGGTGTTGGACTAAATGAGCTCTTTCCTTTACAACTCTTATGTTCTATGGATCTGTTAGTTCTAGGTGAGTTGGTGGATAGATTATAGGACCTGGAGGGAGAATAAACCTGATTTCAAATCCAGTCTCTGATACTTACTAGCTGTGTAACCTTGGGGAAATGACTTAATGTCTGCCTCAGTTTCCCTGTCTCTAAAGTGAGGATTGTAGTGCCTACCTTGTGGGGTTGTTGGGAGAATGAAAGGAGATGGTATTTGTAAAGAGCTTCACAAGCATTAAAGTGCTATATTCTAATTCTAACTGCCATTGTTGTTAATTACCATTCCTGCCAGAGTCAATGGAATTTCAGGTGGGAAAACCCACATCGGTTCCATATTTTAGTAGAATTGCTATTTAATGAATTGCCCTTTAATGAATTAAACTGTTTTAATTTCTCCAGGTAAGTTATCTCTATAAAAAATTTCCTTTGTTAAATGCCACTTCAAAGAATGCTTTAAATTCAGTTTAAGGGCTAACTTTTAGACCTTTTTATTCCATCAAAGACTTTTTGTCCAATGATTGGTATAAAGTGGAGCCATAAGGAGTTGGAGTTCGAGGCAAACTGAAAAATTCCGTTTTCTGCAAGGAAAACAAGAAAAATAAAACCTTCTTTACAATTAGAATAATTCAAGTAGAATGTGTTTCCTTGAGAGACAGTAAGTTTTCCAACACTGGAAGTCTTCCATCAAGGATTTGATGACCGGTCAACAGTGATGGAAGTAGGAAGTGATTTCTGTTAGGGAAGCAGGAGTTGGGACCAGGTGCTGGACTTGAGTGAAGAAGACCCTGCTTCAAAAGGTTATTGACTGTGTAATCTTCAGCAAGCCACTTAATATCTCTCAATCTCATTTTTTTCTTATCTGTAAAATGGTGATAATAATAGCAACTACCTCTAAAGTTGTTGCCATGAGGATCAAATGAGATAATATTTGTAAAGCATTTTGCAAACCCTAAAACACAATGTGAAATGTTAGTGATTACTTTTAGGTGGCAGCTAGGTGGCACAGTGGATAGGGTACCAGGCCTGGAGTCAGGAAGATTCATCTTCTTGAGTACAAACCTGGCCTCACACATTTACTAGCTATGTGACCCAGGGCAAGTCACTCAACCTTGTTTGCCTCAGTTTCCCCATCTGTAAAATGAGCTGGAGAAGGAAATGGCAAACGACTCTGGTATCTTTGCCAAGAATATTCTAAATAGGGCCACAAAGAGTAGGATGTTACTGAATACAATTAAACAACAATATTTATTATCTGGTACAAATAGGACTAGATGACTTCTAAGGTCCTATCCAAATCAGGGATTCTGTGATACTGTGATAATATGAGTTTCAGAGAGGGAATATGACTTCTTCAAGGACACCCAAGTCCAAGCATATAAGTGGTAGACTCAGTAGAAGGTAAGCTCCTTGAGGGTAGAGGTTTCTATTTTGGTCCTTGTTTTCCCAGCACCCAGTAGAGTGTCTAGCTGAAAGCATATATCAGAAAATGTTCATTGACCTGAATTTACTAGAACTTCCAGCCAAACATTACCAATCTTCGAACCATGGTGAATAACCCAAGCTAAATTCTTTCTGCCATGGTATTTGTCCATTACCACTCACAATAGCAATTTGCCATTTGTAGAATCTTGTTTGCCGATCCCCAGGGAGTTAATGTACCATGAAATGATAGGGGGTTGTATAGGTTGAAGCTGAATTTCTAGGAAAAGAAATGAGCCCCAGTATAAGCACAATACCTTGGGGATTCCAGGCAGAATTCTATTGTTTGTGAACAGATTTCAGAGCAGGCAAGACAGTGAGATAGTGGTGTTAAAGTCAGAAGGTCTGGGTTCAAACTCTGCTACATACTATTTCCTCAGACCCTAGGTAAGTCATTTCATCTCTCTAGCCTTTAATTCCTCTATCTGTAAAATGGAGAAGAAAATAATACTTATACATTCTCCCCCAGAGAGTCTTTGTGTATAGTACTTTGTAAATCTTGCAGCTCAGTATAAACATGAATTATTGTTAGAGCCTAGATGAAGATTGGAGAGCCAGGGAGAGGTCTCTTGGTAGCTGAATGTTCACAGAGGGCTATCATTTGTAGGCCAAAGATAAATATGAGGAAGGAGAAGGGCCCAGATATCTCGGATCAGAAAACCAAGTCTTTCCTGTGGCTCCCAGGGAGCAAGGCCATCCCATTGTGTGACTGCTAATCCAACAGAGTCTGGGTTAAAAGGGGTTAACAGTGCTCTGCTGTAACACATGATTGGTCTTTATGAGGTTGAAGCTCTTGTCTGTTTGAGGCCTACAGATGATGCTAAAGAGCCAATAATGACAGCAATTCAAAGCAATCTAATTATGCAAACGGGAGGCTAAACAATTTCATCATCCTTAAATTAGATTGTCCTAATGAGATAAAGACACCAATTAATCCTGAATTAATTTCAATAGCCTATTTCAGGCAAACACTTTAATATGCAAATGTAAATGAGAAACAAAGCCTACTGTAGAATGCCAGAGTTCAGAACCTCTCTCTTCGCAGCTGCAGCGGGTGTAAATAGTGCCTAATGAGTTTGCATGGAAAGACACAACCAGTTGAAAATTTCAGACTTCATAAAGCACAGCCGGTGCGTCAGGTAGTCAGGCAGGGGGTGGACAGGGTATGGAGCCAGGACTCAGAGGAAGGAGAACTGGGCAAGCCAGGGTATGAGGAGGGAGGGGAGTGGCGCCAGAGGGAGTCTCAGAGTTTTAAAGTGATGGGCTCCCTTCCCTAGGCACAAAGGGACGGATGGTCTGTTCAAATCAACCTTGCAGGGGAACAGGGGAGACACTTATGACATGATACGTGGAGAGCCAAGCTATCATTCTGCACACCTGGACAGAGGCCTGTCTTTGATGCCAAGTTGATTTTAATTAGTAACTGATTCATTATTTTAAATTAGTCATTCCCCACACATTTAATACTTATAAAAATAATAAATTTACTAACAAGACATGGGAACGGATTGAAAAATGGCAGGAGAAGATTCATAATACCATGCTGTCTTAAAACTGTACTGTCTTCCAAGGATCGAATGGGTATATGGCTTGGGTTTCTACCACTTGGACGATGTCTCCCCTTGTCCCATAAAAGATTATTGTCAATGCCCTTAAAATAGTCTCAAATTTGTGGAAAATAAACATAGTAGCTAAGGGTTCAATGAATCCAAATGAAATTTTAAAATAACATGTTTTCTCTCCAAACTGGTTTATGAATCAACTTCAGTATTTATCTGGTTATTGAGAGTTAAAAAAAAAAGTATTCCCCTCTTTTTCTTCTTCCTTTCTGTCTAAATTTGAGCAAGACTACTAAGAATTAGAAACCAAAGTTTGCAATGTCTTTTAGAATAAATAACAAGCAATATTTATAAAGCACTTTCTTCTAATATTTTTGTATGTGGTGCTTACCCCCATTTTACAGACAAGAAGATTGAGGCTCGGGATTGCAGAAGGGATAACTAGGGCACATGGAAGTCTTAAACTCAGCTTCTCAAACTCTGACTCAGGTCCTCTTTCAATGTTTCCACACACTATTCCTAGTGTTAATGCTAAATTGATATGATGACTGTATTTTAATGACATTTTTTAATAACAAAAAAAAAAGATTTAGCAATAGTGTCAGAATTGTTTCAAAGCTTACAGGAACTCTTAAATATACTAAGACTCAAGGAATTAATTTGACAGCAAACCATCTTTCTTTACTACTGTATCTCAGGGCCTTCTTGAACCAGGACAAACTGATTGTGTTTATAGCTAGACCTGGGGCAGGTAGGTGGCGCCATAGTGCCCAGAGCCCTGGGCCTGGAATCAGGAACATTCATCTTTCTGGGTTCAAATTCAGCCTCAGATGCTTCACCCTGGGTAAGCCACTTAACATTGTTTGCTTCAGTTTCTTCATCTGTAAAATGAGCTAGAGAAGGAAATGGTAAAACACTCCAGTATCTTTGCCAAGAAAACTACAAATGGGGTCATGAAGAGTCAGACATGACTGAAAAATGACTGGACAGCAATAACTTTACTAGAGCCACAAAACAGAAAAGTAAAGGAATGGTTCCAGAGTTCACCCCCAAGTCAAGGGCGGAGTATTAGCATGGTTGTTGTAATTACATAAAACACTTCTTCTAGACAACTGAAAATAAAAATCGAGCCTACTTAGCACAATACTCCCTTCACATCTCACCTGGACTATGATAATAGCTTTCTTTTTCTTCCTTCCTTCCTTCCTTCCTTCCTTCCTTCCTTCCTTCCTCCCTTTCCTTCTTTCTCTTTCCTTCTTTCTCTTTCTTTCTTTCTCTCTTTGTCTCTCTCTCTCTCTCTTTCTTTCTTTCTTTCTTTCTTTCTTTCTTTCTTTCTTTCTTTCTTTCTTTCTTTCTTTCTTTCTTTCTTTCTGCTTTTTGGAAGGCAATTAGGGTTAAGTGACTTGCCCAAGTTCACATGGCTAGTTTTTGTGTTAAGTGTCTGAGGCCACATTTGAACTCAGGACCTCCTGACTCCAGGGCTGGTGCTCTATTCACTGTGCCAACTAGCTGCCCCGAGGATAGCTTTCTAATTGCCTCCCATCTCTCCTTTTATTAATGCATTCTTTGCAAAAATGACAAAATAATCTTCCTGATACACAAGTTTAACCAGGTCACTCACCCACTCATATAACCTCAGTAGCTGTTTCTTACCAAATCACTCCAGTATCTTTTGCCAAGAAAACCCTAAATGTTAGAGTCATGAAGAGTTGAACGTGACTGAAAAAGGACTGAACAACAACATTGCCTTTAGGATAATATATGCCTTGGATTTACCTTTTCAGCCTCTCCTAATTCTGCTTCCTTTCACACAGAAACTAATAAATGAATGAATGGAGCAAATTAATGAAAAAATATTATTTACCATGTGCTAAGCCCTGGGGGTAAAACACATATACAAAAATGAAAATGGTCCCTGCTCTCAAGGATCTTACATTCCAATGGGGGATACAATAGAGTTACAGCTTCTGAATTACAAGGGGTTAAGGGCACAGCACCCTCAGGATCTGGAAAATCCACATAAAAATTTTGACCCCCGCTTTTTGCCAGAAAAGATGTCTGAATTATTATGGTATTAAAAGATAAAATGTGTTGATGTCATACACTATTATGCATATATTTTATGGATTTTTGAGCTTGTAAACTTTTTCTGTGTTATCTGCTAGCCTTCGTGCATTGTCTATGGCTTCCACAAAACTACCCCCAAATTCCCATTGAATTTCTCATGCTGACTGATGACACATCAGAAACAAAATGGGGAAGTCAAGATGGGGAAGGGATAACTGTAAATGCAAGGGAAGAGTGGCCAACGAGGAGGGGGTTATTTAGACTTAGAAAGTTACAGTGATAGTGAGTTGAGCCATAGCTGAGTCAATTGAACAATCATTTATTATAATTATAATTTTCATCATCATTTTGCAAAGCACTTTCCAAATATCTCATTTGGTCTTCATAACAACCCTGAGAAGTAGGTGATACTAATATCCCTGTTTTATAAATGAGGAAACTGAGGCAAAGTGACTTACCCAGGGTTACACATGAAAGTAACTGAATCAGGATTTGATCTTGCGTTTTCCTGACTCCTCCTACTATGTACGAGGCTTTGTGAAGGACTGAAGAAATTTAATTTTATTTATTTATTTTTCTTTGCTTTTTGGGAAGGGGTAAGGTAGGGCAATTGTGGTTGTGACTTGCCCAAGGTCACACCACTAGTTTTTTTGTATTAAGTGTCTGAGGCAGGATTTGAACTCAGGTCCTCCAGACTCCAGGGCAGGTGCTCTATTCACTGCACCACCTAGGATATTTTTAAAAAAGAAAAAAGATAAGATAAAATCAATCCCTGCCCTCAAGGAGCTCATATTCGAATAGGAGCTACTATATTGAAATAACAACACACAATTGAAATAACAAGCACACACAAGGTATATACAGGATTAATTGAAGATAAACTCAGAAAGAAGACTTTAAGGATTGAGAAGGATTAGGGAAGGCTTCTGGAAGAAAAGAGGCCTTTAACTGAGACAAAGTCATAGAGAAACAGAATGACAC
Organism: Petaurus breviceps papuanus; assembly: GCF_028583685.1. Lineage (NCBI taxonomy): Eukaryota > Metazoa > Chordata > Mammalia > Diprotodontia > Petauridae > Petaurus > Petaurus breviceps. The sequence goes on from NW_027185876.1 coordinate 16,617,147, forward strand.
ATTTTCTCCAGGAGTAAGAAGAAAACTGGTTTACTTTTGATTTAAGAAATGGGGAGCAAGGGGCAAGAAGGCAGCTCCTGAGAAGACAGTTGGAAAGAGAAGGGAGGAGTGGCTGGAGCTTAGTTTCAATACAGTGGGCGACAACTACCAATCAACAGCAGATAAATCGAGGAGGGTAGTTTCCTACCTTGAAAGAGTTAAGTTTTCTGGAATGTGATTTCTGGTCCCCAGATAGCAAAATGAGTCCAGTTAAGCTGTGCCATATTTGCTTTGCAAAAAGCTTTCCAAAAGGGTGTTCCAGAAGCCTTTAGGGCAGGTTTAAGATCTAATAGCTTATTAAAGCTTAAAAAAAAGATTTTAAAGACTTTTGGAACACTGTCAGTCTATCATCTCCTTTGATCATCATATCCACATGGTAAGGCAATTGTGGCCATTATCACCATTGTGCTGATGAATAAAACCTGAGGCTAGCAGGGGATTCAGAGATTTGACAAAAGCAACACAGTTAATAAGGGTCTGATGCAAGATTGGAACTCAGGTCCTTGTTCATTCTGTATTCAGCACTATATCCAATAAGCAACACTACTTCTAACAGTTAGTTACCTATCCAGCCTGGCCTTAAAGCCTGGAACACACCTTTTCCACCTTTGAAAATCCTTCTCTTCCTTGAAGATTTGAGCTCTTTCTGCTTGTTTCATGAAGCCATCCTTATTTCTGCAGCTGAACGTGAGCCCTCTCACCTCCATTCTCCTTGGAGCATTTTATCTCGATCTCTCCTTTGTCCCCATCATATTCCACATTGTACTGTAATGTACACATTTGTTGTCTGTCTTCTTTGTACCCCCCACAGCAAAGAGCCCAATGATAGCACAGGGTAGGCGTTTAATCAATGTTGGTTGAATTGAATAGAATACTATATCATGCTGCTAAATAGGCTGTAATTTTGTGGCTCCAGTTTCCACAAATTGTTTCCTGGATTTTCATTGTCAGAAGAGCCCACATGCAGCCTGTTTCCCTCTAGACTGACCTTGCTGGTTCTCAGGCATCCAGCAAAACATTCATTTTATTTGAACTCTCAAGATTCTGAACACTCCTTAGGGACAGCCCTACTGGGCCACAACCTCTGATACCATCAGATCATAGATATAGAGATGGGAGGGGCCTTAGAGATGACATTGGGGGCAAACCCTCACTTTTTTAAAAATAAAATTTTATTGTTGTCTTTTGTTTTCTCTTACATCACCAAAATTTTCACCAGCATCCCTCCTCCCTCCCCTCCCAGAGAGCCAACCCCTATGACAAATAACATTTTTAAAGACAAAAAAGGAAAAGAAGTGAAAGCTATCAGTAAAACTGATCAATACATAGAAAAGGTCTGAAAATATGAACAATATATGATACTCACATACCTCCTATCTCTGCCAAAAGGCAGGGATGTCTTTTCACATCACTTCTTGGGTGTCATGCTTATTCATTGTAATTTTGCAACATTCACTTTTGATTAGCTTTTTTCCCCTTCATTTTTTGGTAGCTCTTTCCATTTATAGTCTCATAGTACATGAAGGTAGTTTTGTGGTTCTTATTTCACTCTGCATCAGTTCATTTATATCTTTATATGCTTCTCTATATTCAACATTTTCATCACTTCTTACAGCACTTTAATATTTTATTAGTCACATGACACAATTCATTTAGCCATTCCACAGTCAATGTGAGTCTACTTCTTTGCCAATTTTTTGTTATCACAAAAATTGCTGTTACAAATATTTTGGTATATATAATACCTCTTTTTTTTTAAATAAAGGGTCTTCTTTGGGGAATAAACCTAGTAGTGAAATTTCTGGGTAAAAGCTATGAACATTTTAATGACTGTATTTACATAATTCCAAGTTGCTTTTCTAAAAGGTTATACTGATTTAAAACTCCACTAACAGTGTAGGAATGCGCCCATCTTCCCACAACCCATCCATAAAATTGACTATTCCCATCTTATATTATCTTTGGCAATTTGCAAGTTGAGGTGAAACCTCAAACTAAACTCCTTATTTTACAACCAAGGTTAACTGTGATACACTTTTACAGATATGGAAGCTGGTGCCTACTGGGCAAAGAGATTTGCCCAGGGTCACCCAGATAGTAAAGTAGCAGTGTTAGGATCTTATCCCAGATCTTTTACTCCAGATTGAGCATGCATTCCACGGCATATTGTTTCTGTCCATACAGTCAATAATTTAATTTGCCTCCACGTAAGCAAGAAGGTTAAGGAGATAGATTCATTTCTAAGACTAGTTGGCAAGAATTTTTTTGGAATTGTGAAATGGTCTATCCACTAGACTTCTAAAGGCCTTCATGAGTAACATTGGCAAGGTAATAATAGCTTTTATGTGTTGCAAAGATCTGTGGGAATATTTACTCCCCCAAAGGGATAATGTCTAGAAAATCAGGGGTGGGGAACCTGCAGCCTTGAGGCCACATGTGACTAGGAGGGATCTTATATGTCATCCAGTACACTCCCTGCCCATTTTGAATATGAGGAAACTGAGACCCACAGAGACACTAAATGACTTCCAATGCCCCACAGAATTGTGGAATTGACAAGGTCAAGATTTAGTGCCATCTGACTAATATAGGTCAAAGTCATGTCCCATGACTTCAAATTCAGAGCTCTTTCCACTGAACTATACTGCCTCCTTTCAAAAGCACACACACACAAAAAAAAACTACATTTATTGTTTTGGGCTCTCATCCTGACATAATTACAGATATTCTTAACCATGTTTGTATCATGACCCCTTTGGCAGTATGGTGAAACCTTTAGACTCCTCAGAATAACTGCATAAAATAAAATACATAGAATTATAAAGGAAAGCGATTACATTGATCTAGTTAACAAAATTTTGAATGAACAAGAAAAAAACAGTTCACAGATCTCAAGTTAAGATCCTTCAATAAAGGGCCAATAAAACTCATACTACTCAAACACCATAGAAGCTACACATTATTCAATATTAAATCCAGTTATGAAAATAAAACCCAAAAAATCCCCAAACTATACACAGTGGTGCGCTGATAAGAGATGATTATGAAATTTTCATTGCAAGCGTTTACACTGCAGATATTTGCAAATGCTACAAATAAGGGTTTTAAAAATTATTTTGTTGATTTCTAGACTTAAGAAAGTGACAGAGAAAATGTTAATAATTTATTAAACTTTAAGTATATTGTAAATATATATTTTCCCCAGAAAGGAAGTTATTAAACATTTGCCAGCATATACCTGCCTATACATTACCTACCCACACCATTAGCTTCGATGATACAATTAAAATTGCCTCTGAAACAGACTGGGATTGCAGGCAAGTCACTTAAAAATCAGCGACCAGGGAACTCTCAAATATTATAAGTTGCTGAGAAAATATCCACTTATATTGGCAAAGTGACTTTCCTCATTTGAGAATTCCCTATTTCTTTGTTTTAATATATTATATTTCCCCCCAATTACATGGTAAGAGAGTTCCCTCTTTCAATGAAATCCCATGTCCGTTATCAATCCCTAACCCATTCCTTGGTTAGGGACCCTCTTCCCTTCAACCTATCAGCAGCTTCTAATTTTTTAAAGGGCTTTTTTCTGAGATCATCCTCTACTGACCAGAAGAGAAGGAAAGCTAATCCCTTTGTTACTGACTTTTCAAACATATAATATTTTCTGATGAACCAGCAGGGCCCTCTGCTAGTTTATTTTTTTGTTTGTTTAAACAGAATTCACCAGCACTTTAATGTAACCCTGACATATTGCAAGCGTGACTCCAAGGCTGTATTCAAAAGCAGATGTTATAAGCTGTATTAGGATGAAGCTAGGATACCAGATCCCCACGTTCTGGCCAGCAGACCAGATCGACTGCTGTTTGATAAACCTAATAAAACAGCAGAACCTATTGATATTGATGTTCTGCTAAGTAGAAACATCCCAAGAACATATGCAGAGGCCATAAATAAGTATGTCTTCTGGCAGAGGGGCTGAAACAAATGGGAAGAGGAAAGGACCACAGAGCAAATCTGGCTGTCCTCTTAGTGACTGCGGAGCTGTGTTATGTGCACTAGCTAAATGCCATGACCAATCCATTCTCTTCAGCCACTGAGCCTGAGGTAAGCTCAGGTCACCTGATTAAAGCCCTATACTGAGACCCAGGTGATGGTTTTCATCCTTCTGATAGTCCCTTCACTTTGCTGCTGCCATGCAATGGGAGAAGCTTCCTATTCAGAGTTAAAGAGCCTGGTTTCAATTCCTAGCTTTGCCACACTATTTAATATCTCTGGGTCTCAGTTTTCTTATCTATGAAATGATGGGCTGGTAATAGGTGGGCTCTGAGGTCTCTTTCCACTCTAAATCTTATGTTCAGAATAACAGACAGTAGCATCCCCCTCACACCCAATTCCAAATAAATTTCCTCTAGGAATGGGTCTTTGGTCATTATGGGAAAAGGGGGAGAGAAGGCAGAGTCATCATGAGCACATAACAATCTCTAATACTAAGACACAGTTCAAAACACATGACTCCCTAGGCAAAGGTTTAGATTTTCATATTTATATATGAAAACAGTTTAACATTATTATTGTTAATATTATTATATAGCTTCTCAGAATTGGAAGAATCCTTAGATGCCATCTAGTCCAAGACTTTTCAAGATCAAGAGCCCCTTCTTTATTATACATAATGAGTGGTTATGTAGCCTTCACTTAGAGATCTCAACTGAGGGGGAACTCATTACCTCCCAAGGCAAAATCTGCCTGTCAACCAACATCTAGCCACTTGGCTTCCAGGGCCAAACAGAGTTGTTCTAATCTCCCTTCTTTACAAAATCCCTATAGTTACTTGAAGTTGGCTATCATTTCTCTCCCACGTTTTCTTGTCTCTGGTTTTAACATCTGACATTCTTTCAATCAGCACTCCTTTGGTAAAATCTCAAGGCCCCCCACTATTATGGCTAGCTTCTCCTGGATGCTTTTTAGCCTATCTGTGTCCCTTCTATAATCTGACTAGGGCAGAGGATCCCACAACTCTATTACTTTTCTCTTTGAGGCTTTTTATTTGGCCAGTTCCAAAGCCTTCTTACTTCATCTAGCCCAAGGATGTCTGGAAAGTATTGGGGGATTTTGTCATTTTTTAACTTTTATTTTCTGTTTTTCTGTACTCAAGGGACAAAAATGAAGATGGACGCTGTCATACAAAAAGTTAGAACAGAGAGGAATATATGTGCAACCATGAATATTTATCACCTATAAGGTGTTTAAATACTTAATAAATTCAACACATTAATTTCAAAGCTTTTTTCTTTAATGTATTGGCCCCTGAAATCTCTTCTGTTCTCTTTGATGAAATTTTGATTGACACTCTTTCCTTTTTTAGGAGTCAACTTTGCCCCCCTCTACCCAATTCCTTTCTACTCAGACATATTGATTTTTTTGGTACCTCTTTTTTTGGCTTTATTCATAGACTACTGTGTATCCAATATGCAATTTAATTTTTCATGTAAGTATATCTTTTTTAACCAGTTTGAAAGCAGCAACCATGTTAATCTTTTTTTGTGCTCTATAGTCATAAATCCTTGCACATAATAGTTATTTCCTAAATATTCTTTATGTGAATATACTACTAGCCATAACAATAATAATATTAATTACCACCATTTTCATGGCACTTTAAGAGTCACAAAACTCTTTACATAGTTATCTCATCTCATCCTCATAACTCTGGAAGGAAGGTGTTTTTAATATTATCACTTACAGATCAGGAAACTGAAGCAAAGATTAAATGACTTACCCAAGGTCACACAGCCAGTAAGTGTCTGAGCCTGGCTTTGAATTTGAATTCAGATCTTCCTGACTCCAGGTCTAGCACTCCATTCACTGTGCCATCTAGTTGAATCCTGAGGCCAGAGAAAAGTTAAGTGATGCCCAAGATCAGATAAAGAGTAAATGGCAGACACAGTATCTCATTCTCTTAATCCAAACCCACATCATCCAGCCTCTAGAAATCTCTGCTGAAAAGAAATCCATTAGTTCCCAGGTGGGGTAGTCCAATCCTTTTGGGGAAGCCTAAATTTTAGCAAGTTTTTTCTATGTATTGCTCCTACTTCGGTTTGCTCAGGTCAACTTTCCTCCTGGAGTCTATCTCTAGTTCTTTTCTTTTTTTTTTAATGCTTTATTAAATTCTGATTTACATCATCTGTTTCCCCCAGATTTTGAGTTACAAATTTTCTCCCCCACCCACCGCCCCAAAATAGCAGTCCCACAGGATATCCCCTCCTCTAATCTGCTCTCACCCACATTTTCCCCCATACCCGTTTGCACCTTTCCAGTGGATCTCTATGCCTCAGTCCCTGCACATCCCATTTCCCAATTACATGTAAGATGATATTAAGAGTAATATATATATATATATATGCACACACACATACATATATATATATATATATATATATTTGATTTCAAAACTTTCAATTCCAGATTCATTCCCCTCCTTCCCCATCACCCACCCCTACTGGGAAGATACCACAGTTCAGTATAGGTTGCACATGTGTGGCTAATGCAAAACAATAACATAGTATATACATTGTAAAAGACTGACTACACTCCCCTCCCTCCCATCCCACCTCCCACCTGCTCTACTCTCCACTTTGATCCCATCTATTTTCAAAAGTGAGTGCTTCCAACCTCCCTCCCCCCCAGCCTACCCTCCCTTCTATCATCCCCCCTCTCATCCCCTTCCCCCCCATTCTCCTGGAGGGTGAGATACCCTATTTAGTGTGTATTTCACTCCCTCCTCAAGCCAAATTCAATGGAAATAAGGTTGACCCATTCCCTTTTGCCTTCCTATTCTTCCCCTCCGTTGTAACCATTTTCCCTTGCCTCTTCTGTATGAGATAGTTTACCCCAATCTGTCTCTCCCCATCTCCTCTCATTATATTCCTCTCACCTCTTAATTTCACCTTTTAAGTATGGTTACTTCCTGTTAAATTGGTCCTGTGCCCTCTATCTATGTATACCTGTAAACGTATATACACACATTCACATATGTATTCATATGCCCATATACCCTCATATATAGACAAATATATATATATTTCTAATCCCTTCACTACTGAGAAAAGTTTCATAAGTTACAATTATTGTTTTTCCATGTAGGAATGTTAATAGTTCAACTTTGATAAGCTCCTTATGATTCCTTTCCCCTGTTTACCTTCTCATGCTTCTCTTGCTTCTTGTATCTGAATATCAAATTTTCTATTCAACTCTGGTTTTTTCAGCAAGAATGCTTGAAAGTCCTCTATTCCACTGAATGACCATATTTTCTCCTGAAACATTATACTCAGTTTTTCTGGGTAGGTGACTCTTGGTTTTAATCCCAGCTCCTTTTCCCTCCGGAATATCATATGCCAAGCCCTATGATCCCTCAGTGTAGAAGCTGCCAGATCCTGGGTTACCCTGATTGTGTTTCCACAATATTCAAATTGTTTTTTCCTGGCTGCTTGTAATATTCTCGCCTTAATCTGGGAATTCCAGAAGCTGGCTATAATATTCCTAGGAATTTTCTTTTTGGGATCTTTTTCAGGAGGTGGATTCTCTCAACCTCTATTTTGCCCTCTGGTACTAAAACATCAGGGCAGTTTTCTTTGAGAACTTCCTGGAGGATGATTTCTAGGTTCTTACTTTGATGATGGCTTTCAGGCAGTCCAATAATTTTTAAATTATCTCTCCTGGATCTATTTTCCAGGTCAGTGTTTTTTCCCATGAGCTATTTCACATTGCCTTCTATTCTTTCATTTGTTTGGATCTGTTTAACAGCATCTTGATTTCTCATAAAGTCATTAGCTTCCATTTGCTCCAATCTAATTCTGAAGCAATGATTCTCTTCATCGAGTTTTTGAGATTCTTTTTCCATCAGGCAAATTCAGCTTTTTAAGGCATTTTCCTCATTGCCTTTTTGGGCCTCCTTTGCCATTTGAGTCAGTCTGTTTTTTTTAGGTATTATTTTCCTCAGTCAGGCTGTTGACTCTCATTTCATAATTTTCTTGCATTGTTCTCATTTCTCTTCCCAATTTTTCCTCCACTTCTCTTATCTGCTTCTTAAGGTCCTCTATGGCCTGTAACCAGCTTGTATTTTCCTTTGAAGCCTTTGGTACAGGAGTTCTGACTTCACTGTTTTCCTCCTGTTCCATGCTTTGCTCCTTTTGTCCCCAAAATAGGAGTGTATTGTTAGAATCTTCTGTATGCTTTGTTTCCTTTGCCTGCTCATTTTGCCACTCAATTACTTGACTTATGGGCTTTTTGCCACAGTAGGACTCTGCCACCAGACAGGGGAGCTTTTGTCCCAAATGCTAGGGTTTTCTCAGCTGCAGGAGGTATTAGATGGATGCCTTCTCTGAGGTTTCCACATGCTCTGGCAAGCTGGACACACAACCCAGGACCTCCAGCCTAGACTGCAATCCATATCCAAGTAGGTTAAAGCAAGAGCGATTGCCCCTCAGACTGGTGCTTGGTCCCCCTACACTCTCCAGGCCAGGAGCTGAAGCTCCCACGTGACACTGGCTGGCTGTGCGGGCATCTCATTGGCTTTTCGCCCTGGGGGTAAAAGCCATGCACTCCCACTTACTGGTCCCAAAGTCCAGACTGTACTGACCTCTCACTTTGTCCTTTGTGTCTGTTGATAAATATGGAAACGGCCACAGCTGCTGCTGATCTGGAGTCCCTCTGGACAGCGGCTGGTCAGGCCCGCCCTGGGGCTAAAGCCCCAGCGTGGTGCTGGGCTCGGCTCCCAGAGTGCTGTGCTGGATTCCTGCTATCCTGCAGGGCTGTCCTCAGCGGCAGGTTAGCTTCTCTGTGTCATTTTGTGGGTTCTGCAGCTCCATAGGTTGTTTAGAGTCCCCTTTTACATGGATTAGGGAGGGTGGAAGCCAGAGCTGCGGGAAGGTTGTGCTTCTTCTCCGCCATCTTGGCTCCGCCCCCCCTATATCTAGTTCTTTTCAATGATCATTGTATGGTGTGGTATCTAGGGGCCTCATAGTCCTGGTCACCCTCTTTTAGATATATGGATATTCTGAATATCTGTTCATGGATATTCTGCTTAAAAAGTGAGTTCAGTAATGAATGCCACACTCTAGAAAGATGCTCACACAAGAGCATCACACAGCAATCAATGAATTAACAAATCAGCAATCATTGGTCAAGCATCCAATACATGCCAGTCACCAGAAACATAAATACAAGTAAGCTGAGTTCTGCTGTAGGAGACAACACATATACATATACGTATATACAAAATTAGAATACATATAAATAATGTAACTTCAAAATAATTTTAGGTAAAGGGGAAGAAGTAGCAATGGGAGAAGGGATCATATATGACATGACCCTTGAGCTGAGCCTTAAAGGAATAGTTAGAAGGAAGTACAGTCTTCCTGGGGAAGAATACTGGGGCACAATTTGTACAAATGTAGAGACAGGAGATGAAATATGTGTGAAGAACTACAATTAGACCATTTTGATTAGACTATAGAGTGAGTAGAGTGAAGAAATGTGTGGTCATTCTCAGAGTGTAATCAAGCCAGGTTATGAAGGGCTTTAAATGCCAAATGAAGGGATTTGTATTTGATCAGAGGCAATAGGGAGCCCCTGCAGCTTATTGAGGAAAGGAATAACAAGGTGAGGCTGGTGCTTTTGTAATCATTTTGGCAATTGTTTTGAAGATGGATTTAGATAGCCAAGAGACTTGTGGGAGAGAGACTGATTAGAAAGCTATTGCCATAGTGATGGTGAGAATGCTAAGAACTGTTATCCCCTTTGTAATGGTACGACACCTTTCAGCTCTAGAAGATCTTTAACTTCTTAGGTGGCTAAAACACAATGACTCATGTTGACCTTATAGTCAACAAAATTCTCAGGTTTTTTCCACAACAGTGTCTGGTATCACCCATTTTGTGCTTGTGAAACTTTTGTTGTTGTTAATGTTGTTGTTGTTTTGTTTGTTTTGGAACCCTCATATAAGACAAACCATTTGCCACTCAGTGAAGGTAGCAGGGAAGGGGACACACATTTATATAGCACCTACTATGTACCCAAAACTAGGCTAAGCGCTTTACAAATATTATCTCATTTGAGCCTCACAACAACCCTGAGAGATAGGTGTGATTATTTAGTCCATTTTACAGTTGAAAAAATTGAGACAGACAGAGGTCAAGTGACTTGCCAGAGGTCACACTGCTACTTAGTGTCTGTGGTCAGATTTAATCTCAGGACTACCTGACTCCAGATCAGTACTGTCTTCTCTGCCCCTCACTGCCCCTGTTAAAATTTCAGTTTTTTTAATTTAACTATTACCCTAATCTGTTAAAATTATTTTGGATCCTGACTGCCATAAAATATTCTAGTCCTCCTTTTTAATTTGTATTATTTGCACATGTGATAAGTGTGCCATTTAAATGGGTGAAAATCCTGAGGTTCAGAGAAAGTTATGGGACTAATAGTAGAAGAATTTGTTCTTGGAACTCTTGGGCCAGTGATTTTAAGGTATCTGGAATCATAAGGTATTATAGAAATCCAAGTTATCATTTTCTTCCCGATAAGATGTTTAAAAAAAAAACTGGAACTGTCTTTCTAAGCTTTCATATGAGACTTCTAAATTCAGTATCTGCAAGAGATCAAAATGTTGTACTGGCTTTTAGATTCTTCTGAACTCCAACCTCTTTGCATACGTGCAATAGCAGTCAAGATTTGGCCATAGACCTTTTAAGTTATAGGACTGAATATAACTGATGTTTATAGAGTGCTTTAAGATTTCCAAAGAGCCTAATGCATATCAATGTCATTTGATACTCATGTTGACCCTATGAGATAGTGGTTTCAGGCATTTTTCTCTCCATTTTGTAGATGGAGAAACTGAGGTCAAGAAAAGCAAAATTTCTTACTCATGGTCTACCATCTGGAAAGTTTCAGAGGTTAGAATCAAATCTAGTATCCAAACTAGAAACAAAGCTATTTCTGCTTTTGCATTGTTGCTTCTCAGCTAACTGATTGATGATAAGAATTGTTCTGATTTCACATGTGTACACATATACATAAAGAGATTAAGTAAATAAATGTATAGGCATAATGAGGTTTTCCATTGGCCAAAATATAGCACTAAATAACCTATGGTCAGGCCTTGTTGTTGACAGATATGGTTACTAACAATAGGAATTCTGGGCAGGTGGTTATAGAATACTGAACTTGCCTCCTCAGACTACATTTCAATCTGGCTTATATTCATCTGAAGCTAAGTAAGAGAGGCTCTTTAGAGAGTCTAAACCCTGAATTAGACAATTATTTATAATAAACTTTGATCTCTTCCTACCCTACTTCCCACTGCCATACCAGACATCAAAATTAGAACCAGAAAAACCTTATCTTAGCTTGGGGGCATTCTGCCTGGCTTGTATTAGCTGTATATAGTAAGGAGGACCTATCAGGCTTCCTTTATCAGAGAAAGGTACTAGCCACTCTATTCTAGGAGGTCGAAAGCCGAGATGGCTTATTGATCTCAACAGACACAGCCCAGAATTTAATATCAGAGAATTCAAAGAGATGCTGAGACCAGGAGAGTGTCTTACCAGAATAAAGATACCATACTGAACAAAGAGCCTGCCTAGGGAAAACAACACAATGGTGTTACCAGAAGACATCAAAGTTCCTTAGAGTTGCAGATGGGAGTTGCCTAGAGATAGAGTGCCAACACTGGAGTCAAGAGGACCTGAGTTTAAATCCTGTCTCAGACACTTATAACTATAGGAATGGGCAAGTCACTTAACCCTCTTTCCTACAGTTCCTCATCTGTAAAGTGAGCTGGGTAAGGAAATGGCAAACACCTCAGTATCTTTGCTGAGAAAACCCCAAATGGGGTCACAGAGAGTTGGACAGCTGAACAACAGCCTAAGAAAGAGCAGGGCTCAAGACACAGAGACAGTACCAGAAGACATCAAGGTTCCAGTAGAGCTGGATAGCAGAGGTGCACCTTTACGTGCCTTCACAACATATACACGATCATGCATATCTGCATTCATTATTCCCATGAATACTCATTTTATTATTTGATGTTATGTGTATATATTTTTGGATGTGTGCAACATTAATTGGTATACATTCCATTAAAATTACTTTAAAATATCTTTGCTGTGCTTATCACTAAATGCTTATGCTTTGAACTAATTCTGTCTTCTAGATGACTAAAGAAAATGGAAACACTTTAATGAAAGCTTGCAAGCTTTCCTTTTGAATAGATGTGTATCGGTGGAGTGCTCTGAACTTAGAGTAGCTATTCTGAGGACTCCACATGTGAGAGGGAGGTGACAAAATAAATAAATAAGTGCTGAAAATAAATAAGACTCAACTTTATAAATGTAAAAACTTCAGGGTGACCAGGAGTTTGCTTCTGGGCATCAAGAGGGGCAACATATTTTCCTGCATTCGTTCTCTAACCTAAAACTCCAACACTGCCATTTGCCCCTTAACAGTCTGAATCTACCTTCTCCTTAGTGCCAGCTCTTTGCTCTTGGGATTGAGGTTGATATTGGAGCAGCAGACCCTCTGGGGAATGAACTATTCCCTCTCCTAATATAGACTGTACCTTAGCCTGGGGAGGACTGTCCCTTGCCTACCCTCCCTTCCCCCACATTTTTTTAGGTAGAGAGACCTTGGTTCCAGGGTGCCAGAATTCCCAATGAAGTTCCCCGCTGACCTTTAACTTAAAATAGTCAACAGTCATTGACTCCTTCACATCCTCTTACTCAGATTATTACAGAAGTATCTAACATATAGATATATAATATCCTTTATCTAAAACCTAGAAGCATTTGGGAAGTTGTAAAGAAATGTCTCTTCCTCTTTTGAAAATGTCTCCCATCCTCTAGGTGGATAGGTGGCACAGGGTATAGAGCACTGGCCCTGGAGTCAGGAGGACCTGAGTTCAAATCCAGCCTCGGACACTTAACACAAAAACTAGCCGTGTGACCGTGGGCAAGTCACTTAACCCCAATTGCTCCCCCCCCTCCAAAAAAAGCAAAATAAAAAAAACTGGAAAATGTCTCCCATCCTCTAGGCTATCTGTTTCAGTTTTATCTATGCAAACAAAGATCCTCTGACCAATATAAATGGGGGACAGATACATAAGCAGCAACAGAATGACTTTGATGAAATACAATTTGATTCATGGTTCTGAATGACCGCTACCAAATTCTACACTATTATCAGCTTTAAAAAAGCAGATATCATAAAAGAGCCCTCCTGATGACTGTCATTTTCAAGTGGGGTGTTCTTAAGTTATAGACTCCTGCCACCTCAGAGATAAATGACTGGCTGCCCTTGACTGACCCTGTCTTTAAAAAAGGAAAAGCTGTCTTTCAAGACACTCTGATTTCTCCTGGAAAACTTTGAAAGACATTCTATTTAGAGACAATTTTGTTTCTTTATCAACTGATTTCTCTATTTCACTTTCTCAGGTTTTTATCACTCACTGGCATTTGTGTGGAAATGAGATCTTAGTGTCTCAGCATTTTTTCCCCTAGCTCTTACTGTCTCTTTCTGTTTGAAATTGCAATCAGAAGGTCAGTGGATGTGGCAATCATGGTGATGTCACACCCCAAGGACTGGGACTTGCATCAGTAACTTGATAACTAGTCAGAAAAAAAAGAACCTAATGCAATCATTATCCTCTTTTCTTGAAAATTCTGCAACTAATTGTGGGTGTGTGTGAAGGGTGAGGGTTAGAGGGAAGGGAGCTGAGTTGGGAGTAGCTATATCACGGAACAAAGTATTCGCTGATGGAATTGTTGGCAATCTTTTGAATTTGTGATTACACAAGTGGTTGGTGGAGTGGATCTGTCCTTCAGGGTTTATTGAGTGTTGCTGACCTGTCTGTTGATGCTGTCATGTGATGGGGGAAAAAAATCTCTTTACTCAAATTAATTTCCTGGTTGCATGTAAGCTATTCATGGAGATCTGGCTATAAAACTGTTTTTTATCAGGCAAAAATGCAAACAAGCTCTAAGTTTCAAACTATAAAAACACCCTGGACTCTCTAAGCAAGACTTCATATTTGTTCCTTGGAATCTGACTTTGGGGCACTAGCCACTTCTGAACCTCATTATGACCTATGGAAATTAAGAGGATGAACACATCCCTGAATATTGTCATAGCTGTAACCTCATTCAGATTTAGTAACTTCATGGTATTTGAATGGGAAGTCCCATAGTATGGAAGTGTTATTAGCTTTCTGTAAATGTTTTGACCCATTTTATTCACCGTAGTAGGACAGGGTGTCCCAAAAGTCTTAGTGTAGCTGTATGCCTTTAATAGTTAAAAAAAAAAACCCTGCACTAACACTTTTGGGACACACTGTATAAGCACTTCCCCCTTTTCCCCCACTCCTTTCACCTACTCCCGCCAGTATGTCCTGTGCCATGTATATGCCTCAAACAAGGTCTCTTGCTGTCACTTCCCTTCTCAAAAAGTACCAGTGGTTCCTGATTATTTCTAGGATAAAATTCAAATTCTCCAGCCTACCCTTCCAGGCTTACTCCTTTTTGCTTCCTCCTCATTCCAAACAAGCAAGCATACTTGATTTTCCTCTTATAAGACAATCTCTGAGACTTGGCAGTTTGTCTCTCTTGCCTAGAATATGTTCTATCCTCTTTTTTGTCTCTTAGATTGGATTCTGTTAAAGCTCAACTCTCCTGAGTTGTGTCACTCTCCTACATGAGAGACTTCATTCCTGATTCTTCCAAACTGCTAATCTCTCAGTCCTGCACTCCTACCCCAGTGACTTTCCATCTACTTTCTGTATCTTTTGTATTTAGTTAAATACATGGATGTTATTTCCCCTGATAGAATGTAAGTTACTTGAGGGCAGGAACAGTTTTGTTTTTGTAAATTGTATCTCCAGTACCTGATACACAATGGGTGATTAATAAATGCTTATTAGTTGTTTGATTTCTTTGTTTTCCAAAACAGTATCCAGAGAGGCTGGAAGGTGAGTAATAGCCCCCTCTTCCTGACTGGAATGGAAGGAGAGGATAGAGCTGTAGAATGTGGAGTCCAGTATCAGAGGATTCATTCTCTGCTTGTCCTCATCCCTTGTACAGATCTTGGGAGCACTGTACCACTGATGCTAGGGTCACCCATGACGGTGCCATGGGGACCCGTGGGCTATTGTGCAATTTTTCTCCCTTTGTGGTCCTTACTTCATCTCTGGTAATGGAGATGGAATTCATGATTGGACAGACAGCTACATTCTTAGTGCACAGGGCAACTTGGCTTTCAGCTCCCATTTATTTTGTCAGTTATGGAGGGAAGGTATCATTTTTATACAATGACTATACAGATACTATCTTGTTACTTACTAAATTGAGTAACTGGTGTGCACTTGATAAATTACTTACCTTTTGTGTCTTTTGTGACATGTCTAGTATGATGAATAATTGGTAGTGTAAAAAGTGCAGTGAAGAAGAAAGAAAACTGGACTTGAAATCAGAAATCCAGAGTTTGCATCTGGGCTCCAACACTTAGAAGTTCTGTGATGATGGATAGGTGAAGATCTCTCTGAGACTTAGTTTCTTCATCTGTAAAATGGGGACAATAACATTTGAGCTAAATATCTCCTAGGCTTATTATGAGGATCATGTATTGCTTTTTTGTTCATTCATTTGAACATTTATTCTGTAACCATTAATTAATCTCCTGTGCTATTATATACATGGGAAGAGCATTTCAGACATAAGAAACAGTGAGACATCACAGAGAAAGGAAAACCCTAGATGTTTACAAGTGATGGTGATAATATTGTTTGGTATAATTTAAGGAAAAGGAGACAGCTAGGTGACTCAGTGAATAGAGCTCTGGCCTTGGAGTCAGGAAGATCTGAGTTCAAATCTGGTCTCAGTCACCTACTAGCTGTGTGATCCTGGGCAAGTAACTTAACCTCTGTTTGCCTTAATTCACTAGAGAAGGAAATGGCAAACTACCCCAATATCTTTACCAAGAGAAACCCACAGCCAATAGGTTCATGGGGACACAAAGATTCAGCCTCAACTGAAACAAAGAGAATAATGAGTGGGATGAGCTGGAAAGATAGAGAAGAATTAGTTTGTGGAGAGCCTTGAATACCAGACTAGGGAAATTGGTCTTACTCAGTAAGGAAGGGAGAAGGGAATAAACATTTATATAGCACCTGCTATGTACTATGTACTATACCCTATGCTAAGAGCTTTCTGAAAATAGTATCTATTTTATTTCATCCTCACAACAACTCAGCAAGGTAAGTGCTCTTATTATCTCCATTTTACAGTTGAGGAAACTGAGGCAAATAGAGGTTATATGACTTGCTCATGGTCTCATAGCTGGTAAATGTCTGAAGTTAGATTTGAACTTTGGTCTTCCTGACTCCAGGTCCAGTGCTCTGTGCGCTACAATGTCCCCTTAATTAGTCTTTTTTCAGTCATGTCCAAGTCTTTGTGACCCCTTTGGGGTTTTCTTGGCAAAGACACTCGAGCGGTTTATCATTTCTTTCTCCAACAATGCCCCCTAGCTGCCTCTGGTAGAGAAAAGGGAGCCATTGTAGGATTTTGAACAGAGGAATAGCAGGAACAGATTTGTGCATAAGAAGGGCTAGTCTCAAGTATGAGCTATCTAATAGATAACCTTTAGTTTTTCTTAGAGGAGCTATTTCAAATAAAAAAAAATTTGCATTGCCTGGTGGGGATATTTGCATGAGATCATGTTTCTAGCATCCTTTCTTTAGATTTTTTTTGTTGTAAACACACACACACACACACACACACACACACACTTCTTTAATTAAACCCTTGCCCCATTTTTCCCAGTTTTCTGTGGCAGAATAATCCTTTAACATGAAATAAATTGCATAATATAAATAAATTCCAAAGAAAAACATACACACATATAACCAAACTGGTGTTTAAGGTAGAATATTGAACTGTCCATCCCATACCCATGGATTTAAAGGCCCTCCTGGTGTATAATATGCCCAGAAGACAACTTTTTCCCATCACTCATGAGTACCAAAGTCCTACTTCTGGATCCCCATCTCTGCAAAGGACATTATTAGAATCCATATTTAAAGTTACTTTTGTGCATGCTTCCTATGGTGATAAAAACTTTCTTAGCTCCGGAGAACTGCCCCACCCTGGGGCTGCCAAATATAATAACCATTCAATCAAATATTCTGTCCCAGGTAACAGCCCTACTGTTCTCTACCTTATTGCTCCTTTTTCAGAATTTGTGTCTGGGGCACATCCTGCACCTCCCTTGAGGCCCTATCTGTCTCATCCTCCTGCATTCCATCCAACTACTCCTTTGCATTTAAATGGTTCTGACTCATAATGAATAGTAATAATATATTATTATCATTACAATGAATAATACCCATCAATAATCATTTGAATGTCAATGAGGTGAGTCTAGGTATTGTTCAAGTGCAGTGTATCATTCCTGTCTCATTGCCTAACAGATCTTGATGATAATGACTAATTCTCATTCTAGACCAGCTATATAGGCAGTTATTTTCCCTATTATTTCTGCTTATTAAATTAAAAAAAAAACTTGTTTCTTTGTTTTGTATTGTTTTCCTGCCGATGGCAAGTATCAAGAATGATCCGCAAGGAGCATTAAAGATGCAGAAAATTATGAAAAAAACTACATGGATTCAAATTCTCAACATTTTATTGTGTCTTATCCCCTGCTATTAGGAAAAGGTCATCAGAGTTTTTTTTCATTTGTCCATCTGTTTGTCTGTTAATTCAATTAATTCATTCAAACACATCTACTCAACCCAGACCTTTCCCACAAAGCCCAGTGCCTTCCCATATGAGTCACAACAGTATAATCTCAGTAAGTCAATCAATAAGCATTTATTAAGTACCAACTATATCCTTGGCACTGTGAGGTGTTCTGGGAATACAAAGAAAAGTCACAAAAAAGGTCTTTATTCTCAAAGAGCTCACAATCTAATGAGGAGATAATATGTAAACCACTATGTACCAACAGTGGGCATTGCAATGAAAATTCAAAACCTCCCCCAAATTACTTTGTGACCTCAGAGAGTGATTTCACTTTTCTGGACTTTAATTGCTCCATACATAAAATTAGGATAATAATGCTTGTGCTACTTATTTCGTAGCGTTGTTATGAGGGTCATGATATGTATAAAACACTCTGAAACTCTAAGATGTTATGTAAGTTGTTGTTGTGGTGGTGGTTATCTCCCACAAAACAAGCATGCAAGTTCCATTATAATATAGAAAATGGCAGAGAAATTGGAGACCTAGACTGAATGTTATATGTTACAATTCATAAAGGGATTTCCTGGGGCAGCCAGGTAGCACAGCGAGCAAGAGCACCGGCTCCAGTGTCGGGATGACCTGGATCAAATCCAGGCTCAGATACTCAGCACCACACCCAGAAATAACTGGCCATGTAACCTTGAGCAAGTTACTTAACCCCGATTGCTTTTAAAAAAAAAGGGGGGATTTCCTTAGTTACATTATTTTTATCTTTCCTCTGTGACCTAGGGCAATGGTGGTACATTGGGCTAATAGTAGTATTTTCATAAATATGCTGTTATAATAACTAGTTATATGATAATAATAATAACTATATAATATAATAATATAGTGCTTTGAGCTTCACAAAACACTTTACAAATATTATCCCATATTATCCTCAGAACAATGCTAGGAGATAGATGATAATATTATCCCCATTTTATAAGTGAGGAAACTAAGGCAGAGTGACTGAGGTTGAACAAATGCCCAGAGTCATACAGTCACAAAGTGTCTGAAGTAGGATTTAAACTCTTGTTTTCTTTACTCCAGATGAACAAATACACTACTTATGAGATATGAAGTCTGGTTACAAAATCTTGAGGGGAAGAGGGCATGCTAACTTAACATTTAGAAGAGGTAAAAAAGGGAAATCCAGGAATAGTCTGATATGTACCCTATATTTGAGGAGAGTAAACAAAGGATATAAATAAGATTTCAAAGCCCAAAATTCTACAGGGGAACTTGGATTATGAGAGATAAGAAGCTCCCAAAAGTGAAATGTTGACAACAGAAACACAAATGATTCTTATGAAGAAGAAAAGGGAGAAATATCTATTAGAAACTGATGTGATTATATAGGAAACTCACTGAAAAAGGTATATTTAAAAAATCCATATATGGAAGATGGATGTAAGGGAAAGTAACAGCATAAATACCCCTTATAATTATGTTAGGAGCCCCAAAGCTTAGAATAAGACAAACCATGCAGTGATGCTAAAGATCACAACAAAAGTCTGTTTTGTTTATTTGCTTGTTTAGCTATATCAGGGGCAAGAAGTTCAAAGGAAGGAATGAGATTCTGCTTTGTGTGGAAATGTTAAGGGGCTTTGTTTCATGAATATAGGAATTTCCTCCATTTTCCTCCAGTGACAATAGTAAACTTTTACTGATAGACCCAGAGAATCACATGAGGTCCAGAGGAGTTAATTAATTTACTTGTCCCTGGTCATGAAGCTAGTAAGAATCAAGAGGCAAGATCTGAGTCTAAGTCTTCCTGATGCCATACTGCCTTTCTATCTGATAGAGAAATGGGAAAATTAAAATGGACAAAAATGAAGAGGCAGAAGTAATCAACTCTTAACGTTACTTCTGTTTTCTGTAAATGAAGAGAATAATTCTTTAAATGGTAAGTATAGAACAAGAATATCAATAGTAATCAAAACCCAAGAGAAATGAAGTCATTGGAAGAAAGCATATCTCAATCTAAATTTAAGGCACAGGACAAAAACCTCCCAGGATGCTGTAACAAGTATAGCAGTAATTGCTTAATCAATGTCTATGAACTTAAAAAATCACTAGGTATGAAAGAGATTCTAAGGGACTGATAATGAGCAAATGTATTCTTTATTTTTAGTTTTAGTTTTTGGAGGGCAATTGGGGTTAAGTGACCTGCCCAAGGTCACACAGCTAGTTTTTGTGTTAAGTGTCTGAGGCCAGGCTTGAACCCAGGTCCTCCTGACTCCAGGGCCACTGCTCTATTCACTGTGCCACCTAGCTACCCCTTCTATTTTTATTTTTTTAAAAGAGAAAAAGGTGCATTTTTAAGGTTCAATATGGTGAAATTGACATTGATTCCCTGGGAAAAATCAAGAACCACCATTAAAGGGATGGTTTGTAAGCATATGGAAAGGGAAACAGTGGTAGCTACAGGCTAGCATAGTTTCATTCAAAACAATGAATACCAGCAAAACTTCATTTCCTTTTCCTTTTTTTTTCTTTTTTAAAAGGGTTACCAGACAGGTAAATGAAAATGTTGCAAGTATACTATATACAGATTTCAGCAAGACTCATTTTATTTTTGTATATATGCATAATACTTAATCCATGCAAAGCATTTTTTCTAATGTCTACCATGTGCCACTGGGTATAAAAAGACAAGAAAAATGAAACAGTTTCTGCCCTCAGAAAATTTCCTTTCCTAAAACTTATTAGCTATGTCTAGTAAGACACTTACAGCCTCAGACACTTACTAGTCTAGTAAGTGTAAGACACTTACAGCCTCAGATACTTACTAGCTAGGCAAGTCACTTAACCTCTGTTTGCTTCAATTCCCTAAAGCAGGCAATGGCAAATGACCCCAATATCTTTGCCAAGGAAACACCATGGACAATATTAGCATGACACAGTCCACAGGGTCACAAAGAATTAAACACAACTGAACAACAAACATCAACAAAGCTAAGTTCGCCGAATCTAATGGCAGACTTTCCAAAGAACCTTTTCTGAACCTCTCCATGCTATTTTTATGCCACAAAGATCATTTGAGGTTTGCAGAACTACTGTGCTTATTTTTATCTTTTGATTAGCCCTCCCCATGCTGCGCCCAGGTGTCTCAGTATAGGCATTAACCTTTGCTCATGATAGTTATAACAGGAATAATAAAGGCCTGTTGCTTTATGGATTCCTGGCTTCTCTGCCCATTATTGGAGTCCCAATATTCAATATCCATTCTGCAGCTGGGCTCTGGAGAAATTACTCTCTAGACACATTGTACTGGGGGAATTAGCACTCTAAGTTAAAGGTCACCTTTGGAATCAAGCTTTGGAATCCATGACCTCCTGATTGGCGAGATTGTATCATTGAATAGGTCAAGCTTCACATTCTACTCTACTTATCTTCTCTCCACCCAACCTACAAACCCACTTGTACCACGAGGGTGCAAGACTGCCCACATTAAAGATTGCAACAAGTTGGGAAGGAAAGCTAATATATTGGTTGACAATCACTATCCAAAAACACTCAGTAAACTAGAAAGCAGCCTGAATCTAACATGATGATATTTCATAATGATAAATGTAGTCTTTTTTTTTTTAAAGCAATCGGGGTTAAGTAACTTGCTCAAGGTTACACGGCCAGATGTTTCTGGGTGGGTGCTAAGTGTCTGAGCCCAGGATTCGATCTCCAGGTCGTCCCGACACTGGAGCCGGTGCTCTTACTTGCTGTGCTACCTGGCCACCCTGATAAATGTCTTACACTTGGGTCCAACAATTTAACTTCCCAAGTATAAGATAAGAAAAGCATAGTTAAGCATCAATTCACATGAAAAGAGACCTGGAAGTATTTAGTGAATTTCAATTTTAAATGAATGCATATTATGGAAGCCAAAGAAATTAATGCAATCCTATTCTTGCTTTAACAGAAGTATGGTACCCAGGAGAATGTGGGGAGGGGTATTACTAGTTCTAACACCCAGTCAAAGGGCCACCTTGAGAACCTAGAGGGACATGTGTGGCCTCAAGGCCATATGTTCCCTGCCCCTGCTTGAGTGACTTGACCTTTATTCTGACATATTTGTAACATCTTGTTCCATTCTAAATGTCCTATATTAGGGAGAACATTGACATGTTGGAAGAATTCTAGAGAATGATGACCAAGATTGGTGAGTGAACTCAAAACCATGCTTTTATATATATATATATATATATATGTATGTATATGTATATATATGAATTAATTGAAATTGAAAGAACTGGCAATGTTTAGGGTGGAGAAATGAAGACTTGGGGAGAGGATTTGGGTGTCATCAAATACTAAATTATTGAAGGACTATTAATGTGGAGGAGGAAATTATATTTGCTATGACTGTCCTTGGTGAGGGTCAGGTAGAGGGAATATGGGTAAAAGTTACTGAGAGTCGTAGTTCATCAATAAAAGTCAAGACTTGCTAACAGTTAGGGCTTAGGAATCTTCCTCTGGGTCAGCCCATACTAGAAAAGGATGTCCCCTCCTTCCATTTCTACCACAGAAGGAAACCCTGGGGAGGGACTCCACTGGTCTGTCTTTCTCTTCAGAGAAAGCTGGGGAAAATGTTCTCAATTATATTGCAAAGAATGAAGGCTGTTGATGGAAATTGGTTCTTTGTTGTTCAGTCATTCAGTCATATCTGACTCTTTATGAGAGCATGGACACCAATGCTGTTTGTGGAGTTTTCTCAGCAAAGATATTGGAGTGGTTTGCCATTTCCTTCTCTATTGGATTAAGGCAAACAGAAATTAAGTGACTTGCCCAGGGTCACATGGCTAGTAAGTATCTGAGGCTGGATTTGAACTCAGATCTTCCTGACTCCTGGCCCAGTGCTCTATCTAGTGAGCTGCCTAGCTGCCTCAAGAATTTGCTCTAGACCATGCTAAATACGTTCTTGTCTAATAATTTGGCCCCAATACTCCATTTGCTTTGTTCTGAGAGGATAACAATTGGGGAAGACAATGCCTGACAGATAAGAAGAAAAACAAAAAGTCACATGTATTCATATTCACCCACAACAAACCTTATATATGTGTTCAACTAGGGACATTGAAACCACTGCTTGTCTTCTTGGCTTCAAGTGTGCCACACTTACATATCTTACCCCTTCTTTAACTTTCCCCCAGAATTCTCTACTTTGGTTTCCCATCACTAAATGTGAAGAGAAGCCAGAGGACCATTTATTCGGGATACTTTCAAGTGGGGACCCATTCATGTGTACGTTATACTAGATGACCCACTTATAGGGGTATAGGCTAATAATATTACGTGTTTAGAGCTGAAAAGGAATTTTAAAGCTACCATGTTCAACTCTCTCTTTTTACAGAAAGGCATACTAAGGCACAGATAGGTTCAATAATTTGAACCTAGGTCCCAATGACTCTAGATTCAGTATGTTATCCACAAGGTCTTTTCTAACTTGGAAATTCTAAGATTACCATGTCATTCAACTGTTTTGGGAATTAAACATCCTTTAAAGAAGTGAACAGTCTTAAATCACAGAGTAGTCAGTGTTCTTTTTTACTGCCCCCTCTTCCTGTTCTCTGTCATCTGCTTGTATTTATTGTCTTCCATTACCTAATACAAAGCTCGTTCATTTTAAATGTGTATGCTGGGTCAGCAACTTGGGGAAACAGCTTTCAAACTTTGGGAATTCTGAACCCAGAAAAACAAAACCATAAAGTCTTGTGCAAGTTTTTCACCCATCATTATAATCCAAGTACTGAGGAAATCATGGCAGGTAGGTGGCAGAGTGGATAGAGTGCCAAGTGTGTAATCAGAAAGACTCATCTTCTTGTGTTCAAATCTGGCCTCAAAAACTTACTAGCTGTGTGACCCTAGGCAAGTCACTTAACTCTGTCTCAGTTTCCTCATCTGTAAAATGATCTGGAGAAGGAAATTGTAAACCACTCCATTGTCTCTGCCAAGAAAACCTCAAATAGGTTTACAAAAAGTCAGATACAACTGAAAATGACTGAACAACAAAACTGGGAAATTAGCACGAAGAGTTTAATGACTTTTATCCTAGTTCATTCTTCATTCACACTACTCAGTAATCCCAACACTATTGATACTTACCTATCTGAAAAAAAAATAGCTTTAGCTTATTTGAAGGACCATCTTTGGGAACTAATGTTCAGAGACAAATCAAAACACACTTATTGTATTTCTGTTCAACCCTATGGGAAGTTGAAGAAGCTTCTTGGTGAAGTCCAGTATCAGAAAATAGTTCATGATCTATCTTTTTCTTCTCGTGTCTATGTACCCTTCTTTGTCATGAGTTCAGGTCATCAAATGTACCGAGTGATCTTGAAGGAAAAGGAAGAAAAGAACAACAAAAAAAATGTTCATCAGAGATTTTAAAAGATGCATGATAGAGAAAAAGAAAGATAATCCATATCTTGCAAGTTGTTTCTTCTTCTTTTAGTAAAGAGGGACCTTGTACCAAGGAATCACAGAAAAAAAAAAAAACAGGTCCTTTATGACAGACAAGTTGGTGGCAGAAAGTGTGTGTGCCCACATGTGATTGTGTTTGTGTGCATGTATCCTCCTTATGAGAAACAACAAGTTTGAATATTGATGGAGTGGAACCCAAGATCTGCTGTGTGCATTGAACTGGAGTGAGACAGAAAAATACAACGGTCTCGTGACCAAGGCGGAAATACCCTGGGCTGTTGACGCAGCAAATATTCTGAGCCTTACTGAGGAGGCAGCAGAAACCAACATGAATGAATATGGGTAAAACGCAAATGAAACAAATGCAGAGGATATGTCTCTTCCTGACTCGGTGGCAAGCAGTTTTTTTTAGATGAGCCTGGCAATGAGGAGAGAGGGAATCTGCATAAAATATTCTGAGGAGAGCACAGGGAGCTGATTTTAGACTAGATAAACAATTTGACAAACACCAAGGAAGAATGTCTCTAACCTTCATAAAACTGAAAGGACAGGCAAGAAATGAGATGGACGGCAGTGTCATAGAAATCACAGTCTCAGCGATTTGGAGACATTTCATTCTGCAGAGGTGCTCACAGAGTGGAGAAAGAATAAACAGGAAGTTGGAACGCTGTCTGCCGTGGCATGGCACATTTTTCTTAGGTTATGGTAATAGATGAGAGTAAAATTTTCTCCAGAAAATATTATTGCTTTAAGTTCCACTCATCTGATGAACAATATATAGGCATTATATATAGATGCTATTGCCTTAAGCTCTTGCTTCCAGAAATCCTGAGAAATAAAGTTAGGGAAAACATTGGCATGAGGTGGCTATAGATTGGTCTATACTGAAAAGATTATAAATGCATTATTAGTTAATCTTTGAATATTAGCTCCCACTATATGCAGGGTTCTCACGGCTAAACAAGTGGAAAAGATTTTAAAAACACAGTATTATTCATAAAAAACTTTCAGTTGTGTATGACTCCTTGTGACCCCATTTGGAGTTTTCTTGGCAAAGACACAGGAGTAGTTTGTCATTTCCTTCTCCAGCTCATTCTACACATGAGGAAACTGAGGCAAACAAGGCTAAGTGACTTGCCTACGGTCACATGATTAATGTCTGAGGCCAGAATTCATGAAGAGGAGTTTTCTTAAGTGCTCTATCCACTGAACCACCTAGCTGCACATTCATATTAAAAGCTTCCTTTACATAGTTCTTAATGGTTGAAAAGTCCTTCCCTCACCACAACCCTCTTACATAGATACCATAATTGTTATCATCCCCATTTTCTGGTGGTGAAACTGAGGTTCAGATAAGTTAATTAACTTGCTCCAAAGTTGATCTCTACTTGCTAGTAAATATCAGAATCAATGATCTTTCTTTACAGTGTTTTTAATCTAATATGATATCAGATAGGTACATAAGTACCAGAAATTCAAGAAAAATCTAAGATTTAGCACCTTCTCCAAGGTGTTAGGGTCCCCGGTCCTCTGTCAAAATTCAGTAACCTCTGAGGCAAAAATATTCAAAGGAAAAATGAGAGAACATGGGGGTTCTGCCAGACACAACTGTCACTAGTCATGTGATGCAGAATCAACACAACCTAATCATTTCAATGTTTTACGTGCACAAGACCTCAGTCAGTTCTTCAGCATAACCTAGTTCATAAGACCTCACTATGTACTCCCAAAGAAATACTTATGGAACAAGGGAAACACACTTAATAGAATCAGGGAAAGGCACTCAGGAATCCCTGATCCTCATTATACTGTTCTGATATGATCTGTCAATTTCTCTCTCTTGTCTCTAAAATCTATATGCTTTTGGGTTAGCCACATAACGCTGGCTAGTTTCCAAACACATCAATGGAAACCCCACTCTTTTCTTCTTGTGTGTGCTGACCACAAGGAACACCACTGGGCTAAGGAAGCTGAAATACTCTTTAAGGTTAAAGATCACCACTGATGTTTTCTTGCTGTTAGATTTTCCTACTGTACTTTCCACCTTGTTCTTTCCCAAACAAGAATAGGCTAATCTCCACATACCCAAATTTGACTTTCTTGAATTTCTACCCATTTTAACTAGTTCTGCTCTCCAGAGCTGATCAGAACAACCTTGAGCCCCTTTTCCATATGGTAGTCCTTCAGATACTTGAAATCAGCTATTATAATACCTCTTCTCTCACCACCAGAAAACAAAAAAAAAAAAACAAAACAAAACTCTTCTGCAGACTAACCTCCTTATCGACTTAACATAAAGGAACTAAAAATACAAATACAGGCTTCCTTCATCGGATTTGATACCCTGGAGGTTCATATCCCTATTTTGCTGCCAAGACAATTGATATAATAGTGAGGTGCAGTGATTGGCAAAATACAGCTCATGGACCAAATCTGGCTGTCTCGATGAACTGAGAATGGTTTTTATAGTCAAGTAATGTTTCATTGTATTTAAGAAAACTCAGAAATCATTCTTAGCTCAAGGTCTGTACAAAACTAGGTTGCAGGAAGGACTAATGCAGTTCAAGTGGTTGATTACAGTAGATATTCCCAACCCCTCAAAGTTATCCACAAGCCCTGACAGATATTCCTAGTACCCTGAGAGGAGGAGTGTCAAGCTGCTTTCTGGGGACCTAGCCAACCAATATGAGTAGGATTTGAGCAAGTGAGCCCAAAGAAAGTGGCTGTTTCTGTTAAAATTCTTCTCTTTTTTCAAGGCCCTAGTTAGCTGCCACCTCCTTGATTTGTCCTGGCTAGAAGGCATCCCTAAACCTTCATACCTCTCACAATGATTTTTTAAACCTCTCCTATACACTTATATTTTAATTTATAAGACAAATATTTTGCATGTCTCATCTCCTTTGCAAGATCATGAGTTCTGTATTTTACTTCATCTTTGCATCCCTAATGTTTGATGCCTAAGATCAGTGCCTTGTGCACAGTAAGCTATTAAAATATTTGTTGAATTGACATGGTGTTATATTTAACTTAATATATATATGTATGTATATATATATATACATATATACCTCTGAAAGTAAACCCAATACAGTAAGTGAATTTTCTATCAGGCACATGAATGAATGAATGAATTGATGGATGAATAGAATAAACCAAGAAATAAAGAATCCAGTTAAAGTTTAGGTGAGTTTGATTGATCAGAAACCAGTTATTCATTCAAGACCATCAGACCCACCAATGAAGCCACATTCTTTCCAACAGATCAAAGTACCTAAAACCTTTTTGTAATTAATGCAGAATGAACTGATGGATAGCAACACTGAGAGCAAGTACTATCAACTACCTCCAGGGACTGGATTAGGCCCACTTTGAGTTTCAGAAGGGAATTCCCATGGCAGAGGGTTTCAGGCTTCCCCATGGCAGAAGCTGTTGGGGTTTACTCAACTCCCTAGAGTGGAAGTCTGATAACAGACTCAGGTGAGTTCATCTCTTATGAATATTTTCCCAGAACACTTGCAGTTTCAGCCCTTGTCTCTTTTCTAGTTCTATGTCTCTGTTCATCAGAGAAAATGATTACATACCCAGTAATCATTTTATCTAGGGGAAATGAAACCACTGAAATAGAACATTTTTCTCAGAATCATCAGTCCATCTATCTAGCCATGGATCTGTGTTTTTCCTTTCACTGGGTCAGCCCCTACCACACAGCCACTAAAGATCACAAGTACAAGGTCAATAGAAACAATGACCCAACAAAAGGAGATGAGAATTTAGTTCATTTATATTATTCCCCTGATTTGAGCCAGGATCAAATACACAACCTGATCTTAAACCAGGAGTGAGGAACCTGCTGCTTCAAGGCCACATGTGGTCCTCTAGGTCCTTGTGGGTAACCTTTTGACTGAGTCCAAATTTTATAGAACAAATCATTTTATTAAGGAGATTTGTTCTGTGAAGCTTGGATTCAGTCAAAGGGATGCATTTGAGTGCCTAGAGGGCCACATATGGCCTCAAGGCCACACATTTCCCACCCCTGTTTTAAAGCCTTCCAAAAGAAAGGACCAAGCCCCTTTTATTCTCACACCTTCTTTTCATCTTTCTGTCTGGACCAGAGAACATGGCCTTGAGGACATAACCCTTTCAACTCCAGAATTCCTTCCAGCTACCCAGAAAGCCTAATTGGTGAGTGTTTTATATGTGACATTACATCAGGTGAGTTTTTCTAGTCATGATCCATTATCATCTTCTCACCAACCACCTCGCTGTCATGGTCATAAACACCCCATCCATCACCCCCACCTCCGTTTTCCATGTATTGACTGAGGATATTTTGAGGGAGAAAGGTCAGTTGATTTGTCCAAATGCACAGAAGTTCTCAATGGCAGTGCCATGATTTGAACTTTAATCTCTTTACTTTAAATGAAGTGTGCTCTCTGTTCTACCACACCAGCATATTAAAGTGGAAAGGGCAATTACTTCAGAATCAGGAGACATAGGGTTAAATTCTAGTGCTGCTATTTACTAATTATGAGAATTCTTTAAAGAGTCCTATGATTCCTATGATGCATGTGACTGTAAAAGAACGTTGGCTAGCAACATACCAAGAGTATGCGATAACAGATATAAAAATATTGAGTCAAAGAGTTGAACAAGAATCAACAAACTATTGAAAGACCTAGAATAAGATAACCAGGGAACTGTGTGTGTTCTCTCAAGAGAATTATGATAAGATGTGGTCAAGAATCTCACTGGAGAAAAAGTAGTAGATTGGATATGATCTATATAATATTTCATATGTTGCCTTAAGGTCTAGGAAGATTATTTTGAATATTCTTTCTAATTTATTCATGAGTAATTTGTACCCTAGCTCATAATCAGTTTTTGCAAGAAATGTTCTTTGATGCTGAAAAGTAAATATACACTTTAGATTACCATGCAATTATTTTCATAATTTCTGGTTTTCAACATTCTATTTAGAGAAATAATTGCTCTCTTTTTTTAAATCTTTCTGTTAGATATAGAAAGGTCTGAATGAGATATGGTAAGGTCACTTAAAATTATTGTCTTGCTATCTGACTTTCTGAAATTTAGCTAGCAGTTTTTTAGATGCCACACCATTCATCCTGCCATTCTGTTCTATGAATAGGTGATAGATAGATAAATAGATAGGTAGATGCATAGATATATAGATATGCATGTGTGTGTATTTATGCATATATACACATATATATATATTCTATTGATTATACATGTATATTTTAAAGCTATTGATTTATTATTATTATTATTACTGTTCATTAATTGCAAATAGGAGATAAAGAATCAACCAAGAATACTTAGCTTTAAGGTCTGACTCACACATATACTGGCTGTGTGACCCTATTCAAGTTACTTAACCTTTTAGTCTTCTAGATAATTCTCTATGATTATATGTTGCAGAAAAAGTGCCAATTTGCATTATTAGAATAAGTTTTCAAGCCCATAAATTCCCTACACCAATGAAATCACAGATCTAGAATTAATCTCTTTTTTTCCTCATCATCTAACTTTTCTTTCAGCAAAATCTATGCCCCATGTTGATGTCTTAACATTACAGACTCTTATTGTTTTGTTGTCTAAATCATGATTTTAGCCCCAGATTTTATAAGGTGAAATATAATAAGCACCATTTTAGTCCCCCAGTATGAATGTGAATTTTTATGCTTTAAGTATTATTCTTATATATAATTTTAAAATTATCAATATAACTCTTTCATTTTGTTGGAAAGGTTAACCCCTTAACACTCAAGACTATAATTATTGTATTTGTTTTTTTACTTCCATAATATCTGACCAATTGAAAATAATGACAGATACTTACAGCTATTTTTATTTGAAAAAAAATTCTGATTTGTTTCATTGCTGAAATACAAACAATCCCAATTTGCCCCCTCCATGCTCTCAGGGCTTGCCTAGCTCATATAGCCATACCTGTTCTAAATATAATTTTATTGTCCTTCCTTTAAAAATCTGTCATGGGCACCTGTAAGTTGTGCAATGGCCATACTGCTGTAGGAACTGGATTTCATCAGTGTTGACATTTCTGCTATAAAATACGCTAAAAGACAAAAGAAAGTTTTGTATAAATGGAAATATGGGCCAAATGTTCTACTTAGGCAAGTAAAGGAATATGAAAGTTGGCTTATTGCTTGCTCAAAGGCAATAAGAAACATCAAACATGGGACATTTGGTCATCTTATATTGCCATGCTCATGACAAATATTTGCAAAAAGGACCTCCATTAACATAATTATACTTTACATATAAACTCCACTGCAGAGGGTGAAGAAGTGATGAAATTTTATTATGATTATAAGAATTGTTACACTAAAATCATTTCAAATTAAATAAAACATTAAATCTCCATAGACTTTGATATTCTATGATTTCAACAAAATATAATCAATGAGGAGAATCATATCAAATATGTGGAAATTTTTTTTTCCAGGAAGAAGGAACTGAGGAAGATCAAGGCTTATAAACTCCTTACAAGTCTCATTCCTACACATCATTAATACTTGGTAGGTGAACACTAAACACACACACACATACACATGTGTGCATAATATTTTATTATTATCTTGACAAATATTTCCAAGTATAGAGGACAGGAAAAACTTTGATCTTTTTACTTTAAATGCACTGTGCTCTCTGTTCTTTTGAACTTATGGAAAGCTCTTACATATAGCTTTTTTAAGGGTATATGTTAAGTTTGACACAGGCGTACCAGTAATTCCCTATTTCTGTGTTCCCTTATGAAATTTCTTCTGCTCTCATGTGTGCATTTTTCACTTATTCTCTTTTCCATCTTCTCTTTTACTTTTTTGTTGACACTATCACTGCCAAAACCAATCCCTGCCATAACTTTTCCTCTCTAAGAAAAAAAATAATAGACCTTGCCTACAATGAATAAGCAAGGCAAATATAAATCCATGCTTTCACCACACCTGAAAGTATATGTGTCATTTAGTACTTCTACATAACCTTTCTGCCAGGAGTGCATGATTTATTGTTAGACTTATGTAGTCAGGACTGGTCATTGCATTGAAGAGAACTCTTAAGTATTTCAAAGTTGTTTTAATTTACGTTGTAGACATTGTAAAAATTATTCTACTGGTTCTTCTCATTTTGATATGTTAGTAAATAAGTCTTAGGTTTCTCTGAACCTATATTTTTTGTCATTCTATACTGTATAATAATATTCCTTTATATTCATATATCACAATTTGCCTATATTTACCTCTTTTTTCATCTCTTTGGATTGCATGCCTTGTCACCACACCTTAATTATACAACCTTTTGAAAAAGAAGTTTGTTTTGTTCATGACCATTTCACTCTGGATTCTACCCTCCTTATTACATCTTCTTCTCCCTCCATGATATTCCCTTTAAGTTTTAAGAAGTGTGTGTGTGTGTGGGGGGGGGGTGTATTCAACTCCTCAAATCTCAATTTTCTGGTTCAGTAGAAGAGAGACAGAAGGCAGAGTCAAGATGGCAGAGTAGAAAAACGACTTCCACAGGGCTCCTGCTCCCATCTCCTCCAATCCATATAAAAAACTACTCTAAACAAACTTTGGAGCTACAGAACACACAAAATGACACAGAGAAGCTAATCTACTGCTGAAGACAGCTCAGTAGGCTGGCAGGAAATGACCAGGGCAGTGTGTTGGGAGCCCAGCCCCACATGAGCCATGAGCCTGAGATTTTAGCCTCAGGGTGGCCACAAACAGCCACCAGCTAAAAGGACTTCAAATCACCAGTAGCTGTGGCAATTTCTAGAATTAGCAACCTATAGATGCTAAGGACCAAGTAAGAGATCAGTGCAGTGTGGACTTTGGGAGCTGGGAATTCAGGAGTGTGGTCCGGCCTTTGTCCCTGGGACTAAAAGTGACTGACACATGGCAGACATGCAGCCACTGACACATAGCTGCTTCAAAGCTCCTGGCCTGCAGATTGTAAGGAGACCAAGAAACCAGTATGAGGTGTAATCGCTCTAGCTTTAACCTGCTTGGGTCTGGATCACTGTCTGGGGTGGAGGTCCTGGAGTACATGACCAGTGTGCCAAAATGTGTGGAGTCTTCTGAGAGGAGAACCTACTAACAGCTCCAATAGCTGAGAAAACCCCAGAGGTTGGGACAAAGCTCCCCCCTCTTGTAGCAGAGTTCTACTCTGGCAAAAAGCTCAAAAGTCAAGAAATTGAGTGGCAACAAGAGCAAGCAAAGTAAGTAAAACAAGTAAAGAAATCTGACTTTGGATTCCTTTTTTAGAGACAAAAAGGATTGGGGCATGGAACAGGAAGAAGATGGCGAAGTCAGAACTCCTACACCAGAAGCTTCCAAGAAAAGAATAAGTTAGTTACAAGCCTTAGAGGAGCTTAAGAAGGATTTGGAAAACCAAATAGGAGAAGTGGAGGAAAAATTGGAAAGAGAAATGAGAATGATGTAAGAAAATTTTAAAATGAGAGTCAACAACCTGACTGAAGAAAATAATACCTTAAAAAATAGATTAACTCAAATGTCAAAAGAGGCTCAAAAAGGCAATGAGGAGAAGAATGCCTTAAAAAGTTGAATTTCCCAGATGGAAAAAGAATATCAAAAGCTCACTGAAGAGAATCATTCAGATTTTATCAATTCAGAATTAGATTGGAGAAAATGGAAGCTAGTGACTTTATAGGAAATTAAGATACTATTAAACAGATACAAAAGAATGAAAAAATAGAAGGCAATGCGAAATATCTCATTGGAAAAACCACTAACCTGGAAAATAGATCCAGGAGAGATAATTTAAAAATTATTGGACTATCTGAAAGCCATGATCAAAAAAAAGCACCTAGAAATCATCCTTCAAGAAATTCTCAAGGAAAATTTCCCTGATGTTTTAGAACCAGAGGGCAAAATAGAGGTTGAAAGAATACACCAATCACCTCTTGAAAAAGATCCCAAAAAGAAAAGTCCTAGGAATATTATAGACATTTTCCAGAATTCCCAGATCAAGGGGAAAATATTACAACCAATCAGGAAGAAACAATTTGAATACTGTGGAAACACAATCAGGATAACACAGAATCTGGCAGCTTCTACATTGAGGGATCAAAGGGCTTGCAATTTGATATTCTGGAGGTCAAAGGAGCTGGGATTAAAACATACCTATCAAAACTGAGTATCATGTTTCAGGGGAAAATATGGTTATCCCATGGAATAGAAGACTTTCAAGCTTTCTTTTTTTTTTTTCATTTTTCAAATGCTTTATTATCTTCTGATTAACATCATTCATTTCCACCAGATTTTGAGTTAAACATTTTTCTCCCCGTTTTTCCCTTACCCACTGCCCCAAAATAGCAGTCCCACAGTATATCCCTTCCTCCAATATGCTTTCTCCCATATCTTCTCTCATACACCCTTTGACTTTTCCAGCAGGGCATGGTGGATCTCTATGCCCCAGTGCCTGTATAACTTATTTCCCAATTACATGTAAAATAGTATTATTAATAGTATGTGTGTGTGTATATGTATATATATATATATATATATATATATATATTTAACCATTTTATTTTAAAACTTTGAATTCCAGATTCATTCCCTTCCTCCCTTGTCACCCGCCCTTACTGGAGAGATAAGCAGTTCAGTATAGGTCGTATATGTGT
Source organism: Petaurus breviceps papuanus (assembly GCF_028583685.1). Taxonomy (NCBI): domain Eukaryota; kingdom Metazoa; phylum Chordata; class Mammalia; order Diprotodontia; family Petauridae; genus Petaurus; species Petaurus breviceps. The sequence goes on from NW_027185876.1 coordinate 16,651,119, forward strand.
AGCTTATGCAAAACATTAATATAGTTGATATATTGTAAAAGACTAACTATATTTCCCTCCCTCCTATCCCACCTTCCACTAGTTCTATTCTCTACTTTGATCCCATCCCTTTTCAAAAGTGGGTGCTTCCAACTCCCCTCCCCCCAAGCCTGACCTCCAATCCATCATCCCCCCCCTCAAACCATTCCCCCCTACTCTTCTGTAGGGTGAGATACCTTATTTAGTGTGTATTTCATTCCCTCCCTGAGAATAATGAGAATAAGGTTGATCCATTCCCATTTACCTTCCTATTCTTCCCTTCCATTGTAACCATTTTCCCTTGCCTCATCTATATGAGTAGTTTACCCCATTCTGTTTCTCTCCATTTCCTCTCATTATATTACTTTCTTACCTCTTAATTTCATCTTTTAAGTATCATACCTTCCTATTAAATTGGTCCTGTGCCTTCTATCTATGTCTACCTGTAAACATATATACACACATTCACATATGTATTCATACACCCATATACCCTCCGATATAGACATATATATGTATATGTATATGTGTATATATACACACACACACATACACACACATATATTCCCTTCAACTATTTTCATACTGAGAAAAGTTTCATCAGTTACAATTATCATTATTCTATGTAAGGATGTTAATAGTTCCACTTTGATAAGTTCCTTATGGTTTCTTTTCCCTGTTTACCTTCTTATGCTTCTCTTGCTTCTTGTATCTGAATGTCAAATTTTCTATTGAACTCAGATTCTTTCATCAAGATGCTTGAAATTCCTCTATTCCACTGAAAGACCATATTTTCCCCTGAAACATGATACTCAGTTTTGTTGGGTAGGTGATTGTTGGTTTTAATCCCAGCTCCTTTGACCTCTGGAATATCATATTTCAAGCCCTTCAATCCCTCAGTGTACAAGCTGCCAGATCCTGGATTATCCTGATTGCGTTTCCACAATATTCAAATTGTTTCTTCCTGGCTTCTTGTAATATTCTCTCCTTGATCTGGGAATATCAGAGCTTGGCTGTAATATTCCTAGGAGTTTTCTTTTTGGAATCTTTTTCAGGAGGTGATCAATGAATTCTTTCAAGCTTTATTTTGCACTCTGGTTCTAAAACATCAGGGAAGTTTTCCTTGAGAATTTCTTGGAGGATGATTTCCAGGTTGTTTCTTTGATCATGGCTTTCAGGTAGTCCAATAATTTTTAAATTATCTCTCCTGGATCTATTTTCCAGGTCAGTGTTTTTTCCAATAAGATATTTCACATTGCCTTTTATTCTTTCATTTGTTTGGATCTGTTTAATAGCATCTTGATTTCTCATAAAGTCATTAGCTTCCATTTGCTCCAATCTAATTCTGAAGGAATGATTCTCCTCATTGAGCTTTTGAGATTCTTTTTCCATCTGGCAAATTCAGGTTTTTAATGCATTCTTCTCCTAATTGCCTTTTTGAGACTCTTTTGCCATTTGAATTAGTCTGTTTTTTAAGGTGTTATTTTCCTCAGTCAGGCTGTTGACTCTCATTTCTTAATTTTCTTGCATTGTTTTCATTTCTTTTCACAATTTTTCCTCCACTTCTCTTATTTCCTTCTTAAAGTCTTCTATGGACTGTAACCAGCTTGTATTTTCCTTTGACATTTTTGGTGCAGGAGTTCTGACTTCACTGTCTTCCTCTTGTTCCATGTTTGATCCTTTTTGTCCCTCAAATAGGAATCTAATGTTGGGTTCTTCTGTTTGCTTTGTTTCCTTTGCCTGGGCATGTTGCCACTCAATTACTTGACTTTTGGTTTTTTTTTTGCCACAGTAGGATGTAATGGAAATGCAAATTTAAAGATCTTCCCTGCCCCTAGGCTAAAGTGCACCTGGAGACTGGGGTGGGAGGCTTGTTTTTCGGTTGATACTTTTTGATTGGCCAGTGGGTCCAAAAGGTTGTTACATTCTCTGAGCCAGGAGAAGGCTATATAAGCCCTGATGTGTAGCTTTGTTTTGGGACTCACTTTGAGAAGTGTTCTGTGATTTGATCTGAATTCTGGGAAGCCGTTGTTGAGAGTCCCCCGGCTTTGAAAAACCCAGATGTGGAAACCCAGATGTTGACTGGGTATGGATGTAATGGTTGGACTGTTTGGAAAGCTGTCTACTTGATCTGTTAATGTCTTGATAATTCTGTCTGTATATTTTGAAGTTTGGGGTGCTTACCTTTTTCCCCTGAACAAGGTAAATGATATATGTCTGACTGATTAAAGTAAGTTTGTTTAACCCATTTTGAGTTGCTTTCCTTTAACAAAGCAGATTCAAGAACCTGTGGTAGCTGCAAACCCTGAGGACATTTGGGATGCTTGCTGCTACATAGGACTCTGCCACCAGACAGGGGAGCTTTCCTCCCAAATGCTGGAGTTTACTCAGCTGCCAGAGGTATTAGTTGGGAGCCCTTGCTGAAGCCTCTACACACTCTGGCAAATTGGACACACACCCCAGGACCTCCAGCCTAGACTGCAATCCAGATCCAAGCAGGTTGAAGCAAGAGTAATTACCCCTCAGACTTGTCGCTTGGTCCCCCTATACTCTGCAGGCCAGGAGCTGAAGCTGCCAAGTGGCAGCAATGGCTGCACCACAGCAGCTTCTAACTCCAGGGGCAAAAACCGAGGCACTCCCAACTACTGGGTCTCAAAGTCCACACTTCGCTGACCTCTCACTTGTCCTTCACATGTATGTGTTGATAAATCTGGAAATGATCACAGGTGCAGGTGATCTGGGGTCCCTCCAGCCGGTGGCTAGTCAAGCCTGCCCTGGGGCTAAAACCTCAGAGTAGAGCTGGGCTTGGCTAGAATACTGCGCTGGACGATTCCTGCCAGCCTGCCGTGCTGTCCTTAGAAGGAGGTTAGCTTCTCTGTGTCATTTTGTGGATTCTGTAGTTCCAAAGTTTGTTTAGAGTCCCCTTTAACATGAACTGGGGAAGGTGGAAGCCGGGAGCCATGGGGAGGACCTACTTCTACTCCGCCATCTTGACTCCACCCCCACTTTCAAGCCTTCTTGATGGAAAAACCAGAATTGAATAGAAAATTTGAGATTCAGATACCAGAAGCAAGAGAAGCATGAAAACGTAAACAGGGAAAAGAAATCATAAGGAACTTATCAAAGTTGAACTACTTACATTCCTTCATGGAAAAATGATAATTGTAACTTATGAAACTTTTCTCAGTAAGAGAATAGTTGAAGGGAATAAAAATATGTGTGTATGTATCTATATATATGTGTGTGTATATATACATGCATATATTTGTTTATATAGGAGGGTATATGGGCATATGAATACATATGTGATTATGTGTATATATGTGTGCAGGTATGTATAGACAGAGGGCACAGGACCAGTTGAATAGGAAGGAATGATACTTAAATGCTGAAATTAAGAGTTGAGAGAGGAATATAATAAGAGGAGATGGGGAGAGATAGAATGGGGTAAATTATCTCATATAGAAGAGGCAAGGTGTAGCAGCAAGCACCCCAGGGTGGCTGCCAACACAGGTTCTTGGATCTGCTTTGATAAAGGAAAGCAACTCAAAATGGGTTAACAAGCTTACTTTAATCAAACATATGTATCGTTTACCTAGTTCAGGGGAAAAAGGTCAGCATCCTGAACTTCAGAATATACAGACAGAATTATCAAGACAGAGAAACAGATCAAGTAGACAGTTTCCAAACTGCCCAACCATTACATCCATACCAAATCAGCATCTGGGTTTCAACATCTGGGTTTTTCAAAGCCGAGGCGGGGCTCTCAACAACGGCTTCCCAGAATCCAGATCAAATCACAGAACACTTCTCAAAAAAGTGAGCCCCAAAACAAAGCTACACATCAGGGCTTATATAGCCTTCTCCTGTCTCAGAGAATGTAACAACGCTTTTGACTCACTGGCCAATCAAGAAGTATCTACTGAAAAACAAGCCTCCCACCCCAGGCTCCAGGTGCACTTTAGCCTAGGGGCAGGGACGATATTTAAAATGTACATTCCCATTACATTCAGCCCCAGGATCTTTCATGCCCATAGCATAGACAATTTACTTTTGAATTAGCATTAACAATCATAGGTCACATTTGCAAGATACATAACTGAAGTTACCAAATTGGCCACAGGACCTTAAACAAACACAAAGTACATTGCATTGTCACCTCAATTCAAAACAATAGTCCAAATAAAGTTCTCTTGGGCGGAGAGGGGTGTCCTTCCCCTCACACAGCTCCAGCCCCTGCTTCCAAGTACAGAGAGGGGGCTGGGCAACAAAACCAACAAGGTGGGGTCCTTGGGCGTCCAAGGCACTTCATCCCACCCACCATAGTCACAAGTCCATCCTCCCCCTGGGTTCCACACTGTGGGATGCAGCAAGGAAACACATTCAGTACCCCTGCTTTGCTGCTCAGTTCTTATCTTTTCCTGTGGCTGAATTCCGAACTCCTGAGTTCCTTCTCCTCCCGCAGGCGGCAGCTGCTCCTGGCTTCTGCCCAGGTCCCGACGCAGGCAGCTCACCATTCTTGCTCTCAGCTCAGCGAAGTCTGCATGCAGGCCATTCTTCTCTCCTGGTCCATGGCTCCACAGAGTCACAGCTGCCAAAACTCGGAAACAAACAATTATCCCAAACCCCATACTTTCCTTTTACTCTGCAGATCCTGTTCATGATGCCATTTTGTAGCAGCAAGCACCCCAGGATGGCTGCCAACACAGGTTCTTGGATCTGCTTTGATAAAGGAAAGCAACTCAAAATGGGTTAAAAAGCTTTTTTAATCAGTCAAACATATATATCGTTTACCTATTTCAGGGGAAAAAGGTCAGCACCCCGAATTTCAGAATATACAGACAGAATTATCAAGACAGAGAAACAGATCAAGTAGACAGTTTCCAAACTGTCCAACCATTACATCCATACCAAATCAACATTTGGGTTTTTCAAAGCCAAGGAGGGAGGGGCTCTTAACAAAGGCTTCCCAGAATCCAGATCAAATCACAGAACACTTCTCAAAGTGAGCCCCAAAACAAAGCTACACATCAAGGCTTATATAGCCTTCTCCTGGCTCAGAGAATGTAAAAACCTTTTTGACTCACTGGCCAATCAAGAAGTATCTACTGAAAAACAAGCCTCCCACCCCAGGCTTCAGGTGCACTTTAGCCTAGGGGCAGGAAAGATCTTTAAAATTTACATTCCCATTACACAAGGGAAAACTGTTATAATGGAGGGGAAGAACAGGAAGGCAAAAGGGAATGAGCCAACCTTATTCTCAATGAATTTGGCTTAGAGAGGGAAAGACATACACAATAAATATGGTACCTCACCTTACAGGAGAATGGGGGGAAGGGAATGAAAGGGGGGATGATGGAAAGGAGGGCAGGCTGGGGGAGGAGAGAGAAGGTGGAAGCACCCATTTTTGAAAAGGGACAGAATCAAAGTAGAGAAAAGAACAAGTGAGAGGTGGGATAGGATGGAGGGAAGTATATTCAGTCTTTTACAATATATCCACTATGGAAATGTTTTGCATAACTATACATGTACAACCTATATTGAATTGCTTATCTTCCCAGTAAGGGTGGGTGATGAGGGAGTTAGGGAAAAAATATGGAATTCAAAGGTTTAAAATCAAATGTATATATATATATATATATATATTGATAATAATAATTATTATTTTACATGTAACTGGGAATTAAGAATTCCCACTGGTGCATAGAGAGCGACCATGCCCTACTGGAAAATCTGAGGGGGTATGGGGGAAGATATGGGAGAGCAGATTGGGGGAGGGGATATTCATTTGGATCACTGTTTTGGGGTGGTGGGTAAGGGGAAAATGGGGAGAAAATTTGTAACTCAAAATCTTGTGGAAATGAATGATGTAAACTAAAAAATTAAAAAAAAAAGATTTTTAGCTTGTCCAGGCAGTGGACCCCTCTCTTTTCCTGCCCATATAGCAATGTGGTTTATTTTTTGTGGGTTAATGTTATAATAGTCAACTATGCTAAAAAAAAAAGCATTAATTATCTCAATTAGATTCTTTCCTTGGAATTCTTTCATTTTAAAATCAGGAGTAGCTTGAATTTTAAAAATATTGTATGAAAAGTGCTAGTGATGCCGGACTTAAATCTAGATATTCCTGCTTCCAAGCCCACTATGTTATGCACTGGACCTAAGGTGTCAAACATGCAGCCTGTGGAGGCAGATTAAAACATAATAGTTAAACTGAAAAATGTAATTAAAATTGCATTATAAATACAGATACAATAGAATCTGGATAATGTTAGCATGGTTTTCTAAGTCATATACCCTGCAGCCATCCTTATGGATGGGTTTAGTGACCCCAGTTTTTATTATAATTTGGCACTATTGCACAGGCCAACCTTGGGTTTGGAGTGAGGAAGATTGGGTTCTAGACCTAACTTTGAACAAGAATACCCTCCAGTCGCTGATAGCAGAACTAGGAGCAATCAACATGTTTCTTCATCATTTACTATGTGCTGCATTCTCTGTTAAACTCTTGAGATGAAAATAAAAAGAGGAAATAGTGCCTGCTTTCTCCAAGCTTACATTGCAATGGAGAATGGGTGGTCATTGAGGTTCCTTCCAAATGTGCATGTGTCTTGTAATAGAGGTCTGGCACATGGTAATGGTATCTTCCCCATATGGAGATGTTTGCAAGGCTGCTTCCTACTTCTGAGTGATGACATAGAACTTGGAGTGACTGTGGAGCATACATGGCCATTGTGTAATAGGTTCAGGTTGGCCAGGCCCTGGGGAAGAAGAAGCTCTTTGATTGGCAGCTGAGGCATTCAACTTTAACCACAGCCTTTTTGGCGCAGCATTCTTGGGAAGCTCCTTCACTCATGCCAGCCAGTGAAGGTAGTAGCCTATGACTGTGAATTCAACAGGTTCAGAGGGTGCCTTAGAACTTCAATATTCCAGAGTCTGGGTTTTGGCAGGGGGTCAGGCCAGTTTCAATGCCCTGAGAAACAACCTTCAGAAGGGATTTTTGGGACACCAGCCCAACATTAGCTGAGACAAAGATTCACTCAGCAGGGATGCTGTGTTTGGCATCTTGATTATTTCAGAGTTCAGATTTTTAGTCACCAAGTTCATGTCTGAGGCATCCCTCAGTACTTTCAAATTCACAAGGTCATAGACTCCACTCCCTTTACTGGTCACCATGAGTGAAGGAGGCATTGAGTCCCCTATACGAGTAATGGGATGAGAAAAAAAAAAAGCAGGAGGCTGAAGCTAATGCGTCATGATGACACTCCAGGAAGCAGACTCCCTCATGATAGGTTACCCATGGGCAGACTCAAATGGGCAGGACCCAGCCACCTAGCCAAGGGCAAAAAAAGGAAAGAAGAACTAGGGAGGGAAATAAAAAAAAAGAACTCACAAGAGAGGGAAGAAGAGTAGAGGGGCTTCACCTCCTGGACTAGCTAAAGATCTCTGCTGAGGGTGTGTCAAAAAAATCCCCAATATACTTTACCTGGTATAGGAATGAAAGATGGGATAGACATAAAGCAGATATAAAAATAAAACTAAAAGAACATATACAAATAAAAAAAAAGAAGTGAGACATCCATTGACCCCACAATGTCTTTATGCTTGTATACTCTTCTTTTCCGATGCTCCAAATATAAAAAAATAAGTTCTTCCTCTTTCTTCCTCATTTCTTCCCTAGTTTAACTCTCTTATGTATCCATTATCTTTCTTCTTTTAAAACCAAAAAAACAGAGCAAAACCTGGTGTCATATTTGTTTTTCTTAATTCCTTCTATGACCCTTGAAGACATAATTCCAAAGGAAGATTTGTATTATCTCCCCTTGTTTACATATAAGCTCTGTATCACCACTTAATGCTTTCCATTTCTACAAATGTATTTATCTTTGGGTTTCTCTCTTGTGTTTGCATTTCTAAGATTCTATCTGGTTCTATATTTTTTTTCACCAAGCACATCTAAAAGTCATCTGTTTTCTATTAAATGTACATTTCTCTTGTAGGATTATACTCAGTTTTCCAGGTTGTCATTCTTATAAACCATTATTCCTTTCTATTTTGGAATATTGTTTCACAAGATTTTTTTCTCCTTCATAGTAGTTGCAGCATAGTTTTGTGTGATACTGAATGTGATTCTTTAATATTTGAACTCTTATTTTTTGTCTGCTTGTGGCAATTTTTTTTTTAATTTGACCTGGGAAGTCTGGATTTGGGATATAAACAGTCCTGTATATTTTCAATTCGGGGTTTCTTTTAGTTGGTGACCAATGGATTCTTTCTCTTTTCATTTTACCTTCTGGTTCTAATAAAGGTCATTTTTTTCTTCATATTTCTTAAAATGCTACCCAGTGTTGTTTTTTCCCTTTGATCAAATTTTCAGGGAGCTAGATAATTCTTAAACTGTCTCTCTTTGAGCTATTTTCCAGGTTGTTTGTTTTAATAGAAACCTCAACATGCTCTTCTATTATTTTTTATTTGTTTGTTTTAGTTTCTTGGTTTTGTTCTAATCATTTTTTAAAAATTTTATCATGGGAACATAAACTGTTGCTTGTTTCATTTTATTTTTCAGGGAATCCTTTACTTAGGTCAGGTAACTTTCTGTTCCAAACATTTTGCTTCCATTTTTTTTTCCTCAAGGGCTCTATTTTTATTTCTACTTTCATTTCTTCAAGTCAATCTTTGAGTCCTTACTGATAAGTCACTCTTTTTTTTTTCCTGAGGCAGTCTCAACTCTATTCTGATTAACCTCTTGGGTATACCTTAGCCCATAGCATTTCTTCATTGTTTGGTGTTCTTTCCAGCCTGCTCATATGTTCAGTCTTATTTTCCAGATTGGTGCTTTGTGTTAACGAGTTGATTCCATCTTTTTTCATGGACCTTATGGAATATGGTCTATTGATGGAGACCTTACTGACCCCAGGCTTTTTTCTAGAATGTTCACCCTCCAATTTGGTCCTAAAAATTGAAATGGTAATTTTTCCTGTTTTGGCTCTGAGAGTTCCAAAATTTTTCCTCCCCTCTTGTTATAATGCATGTTGCTTCTACTGTCATATTCCTTTTTAGAGGCCCCATAAGCTTAAACCCCCAATAGCCAGGTCATTTTGAGCTTGGACATCATCCTGGAGTATACCTACCCAAAGTGTGCAGGCTTCAGCTATAGTGACTAGCATTCACACTCTCTGGCTTCTGCCTCCCGCTGATACAATCCTTCTTCATTCATCTGCAGAATTTGAGCAACTTCTTGTGAAATTCTGGACTGGATTGAGGAACTTACTTCTAGCTCTCTTTGGCATGTTCTTTCTGGGGCCCTTTTAAATACATTTGCTAGAGCACTATTCTGCATTAAGCTATGTGTTTATATGTCATGGGTCTTTTTTGTCAGTATGGGAAAGCCTATGGAACCTTTCTCGGAATAGTTCAAAATGCATAAAATAAAATACATGGAATTAGAAAGGAAATCAATTATGTTTTATATATATATATGAATATCTATATCTACATATATTGATATCTAAATATAGATATATTTTTAAACTCAGATATTCTGGGTTAAAAAAAAACACCTCATGTTAGAGTGTATATGAGATAACTACATTCCTCTATGACCTGTCATGTCACCAACTTAACAGGAAGTAAATAGATTATATTTTATCAGAAAGGAAACAACTTGTCATTGATGATGAAGTCATTCCTGAATCAGCTATCTGCATACAGTCAAACCACTCACTTGTTAGAGAAAAAATAAAAATTAATACAAAGCCAAGAGAGAAAAAAATAAATGACAAGGATATGTGACGTGCAGTTAAAAGAACTCTAGTATGAGCTATATAAACACAAGTAATTTATGGATGAAACTGAAAGGATAACAAATAGATGAAAAATGAAAAAAAATAGCAATATTTATAGCAAACTCTTTTCACCAAGTAAAAGTAGAACCATCTAGTTAAGCCATGATATTAGGCTCTTATAACACATTCCTAGATATACTCCATCAATCAACGAGCATTTGTAAATTCCCTTGTTCCAAGCACTGTGCTAAGTGCTGGGAATATAAATACAAAAGCAAAAAGCACACTTTGTCCTCAAGGAACTTACAAGATAAGAGGAGAGACCCTGTGCAAGTCTATAAGTACAAATTATATGACAAATAAAAATAAGGTATTTTGCATGGGGAGGGCCACAAGAACAATCTGAACAGCTACAATAAATTAGGCAAATTTTAAAGGAGTTAAAATTATGTTATAAATGAAATGAGAGTGTAAGAGGAAAGAATTGGAAAAATATGAGAGCCATATAGGAGAAGCTTGAAAAGGAAATAATGCATAATTCTTTGAAGGATATAAAGATAGAGATGTTATATTCAACTAACCCCTGATTATTAATGTCAAGCAAGGCATAAAAGAGTGAGATGTATGTTCCTAGGAGTGTTCCCAATTGCCATGGATGAGAGGCAAAGACAAAGATGTATTTCCTGTGAATGATACTGCTTATAAATGACACTGTGCTGATTTCATCAAAACTTAGAATGCTAAAGGGCCTCCTAATAAAGTCAATAGATTTGTAGTTTAAGTGATCGCTGTAGACATAACATTTCACAGTTATGTAGTGCTTTACATTTTATAATGCAAGCTATCTAAAATCCATTGTGGTACAAGGTACAAGTAATAGTATACACATTTTACATATGAAAAAATTGAGGCCCAGAGTGGTTAGGTCACTTGACAAAGGTAATGAAACACATGTTATACGGGAAGATTTCAAACCTAGATCTTCTAATGTCAAGTTCCCTCTTTTTTACTCCAATGCAATACTTCTCTTCTACTTTATACCAAAATTTCAGCACATTTCACAAGTTCTCTCATATTCCTACTGGAGATATGTGAGAAAGATTATAGAACATTTAGATTTTGTTTAAAATGATAGAATAAGCAGACAAAGATTATTGATTAATAAATCCACAGCAACACAGAAAAAAAAACATCTCTATTAGAATGATTCAAGGGTTGTTTTTGGCTTTCCCCCCCTCTATTCTATTGAACATTTTAGTCAAGGACTGAAATGAAAAAATATAAAGATTATTATAGCAAAAATGCTGCTTCTGAAGATGGTGATGTTAGTGTATATTAATATTTAATTTTGAGGTCAGCAAAACAGTATTAATATATAACATAACTTAATATAGCATAACATAGCATAGCATAACATAACATATCATAACATAACATGACATAATATGATATAACATAACATAAGATAATGTAATATAAGTATAATTTAATACAATATAATATAATACAACATAACATAATAACAAATTGTAATATAATAAATGTAATACAATACAGTATCATATCATATATTATAGTGTAGTATAGCATACTATATAATATCATATATCACACATATTTTTAATATTCTATCATATCATACATATTATATTCTATCATATCATACAATATTATGCTGTATCATATCATATCATAATCATATTATATCTGCCTGACCAAACTTTGTGAGGTAGTTGCTATTATTCACATTTTACAGATGAGGTAACTGCAACTCGGATGAGTTCAGTGCCTTACTTAGTGTCACAGAGCTAGTGGTTGTCTGAGGTAGGATTAGAAACCAGCTCTTCATGAGTCGAAGTCCAACACATTATCTACTACACTATTCTACTCAAAGTTTTGGATTACCCAAGTTGGGCTAGATAACCTCCTGGCTAGATTTATCACTCTTTTTAGCACACAGCCACCTTTGGCAGGGTATCGAGAGCATTGTAAGCTATTTCAATGACAGGCAGGGAAAGCATGGGAACTGCCAAGCTCCTCAGATCTTCCCTAGGACTCAGGAGTTTCTCTTTCTTAATCCATAAATACCAATAGGGCAATGCAGACTTTCCCCAGCCATCTCTTCAAATAGCAGGGATCCTATTTTCTCCCATCAACTTTGAGCAAAATTATACCAGTTCATAGCAAAGTCAAAGCAAAACCTCTCCCCGCACTGGGTTTCTCCCTCTCATGCCATAGCAGCAGAAAAGAGCAACACAGGCAATCTTCCAAGGATTTTCTCCACTCTCAAGCTATTTGGCTGGATGGAAAATTTGTTTTTTTCCAACCAATCAGCAATTAGAAAAACAATACCTCGGGGCGGCCAGGTAGCACAGCGAGTAAGAGCACCGGCTCGTGTTGGAATGACCTGGGATTGAATCCCGGCTCAGACACTTAGCACCTACCCAGAAACACCTGACTGTGTAACCTTGAGCAAGTTACTTAACCCTGATTGCTTACCAAAAAAAAAAACAAACAAACAAACAAAAAAAACCAAAAACACCTCTCTTCCAATCAGTTGAATCTGCTGGTCTCCCATCATTTCCCTCAGCTATAATCTGCTTTCTAACTTCTTATACTGCTTCTTCTCCTAAGCAATGTCCATCTATGTGATAATCAACAAAATCCACCTTTCTGTTAGGGATGACTACAACAATCCCTATGTAATGATCATACATACTCTAAATAGTTATAGTTTTATAGTTTATCAGTCAAATTCTTCAGAAATCCCCAAACCATCATATGTCAATGACATAATGAACCATAATGCATCTCAATCACACCAGTGCCTTCAAAGAGAGATTCTCAGGACATTTATCTGAGGGGCTGTTCTCTATCAGTCCTCAGAAAAGTCTGTCTCTCATCAGTGTTTTAGTTGAATGGACTGTGTTCCTTTTCAAGCTGATTTTATCAGTGTTGTACACATAAATGCTCCTTTTCTGCCCCTTTCAGCAGACAAAAAAGTACACAAAGCAAAGGAGCACTTTCTTACATATGCTTTGTGGAACAGAAGTAAAAAAAAAAACTTTCCCATGAGTCAAGAGAGATCAGATCTATCTCTTCAGCTCAACCTAAGAGAGCTATTAACCTGTCACAATAGGATTGGATCAATCTGACAGTATGAATTCTTTGGAAAATCATACTCTATATATCTTAGAACCCTCTATTTTCTTCTGGATGTTAGTTAATTGATTTGGGAATTTTTTTTTTTTGCCTAGCACTTTCCTAAGAATATGTCAAGTGGTCTGAAATTTTTGCCCTATAGATATGTTATGAGGTAATGTGGTATAAAAGGAAATGTGAGACTTCAAAAGACCCAACCTAGATACTTATCTCTACAACTGGGTGACCTTGGGCCAGTCCCATATCTTCTCTAAGCCATAGGTTCCTCCTCTATAAAAGGAAGAGTTTTTTGGAAACTTTAAAGTGCTACATAAATGTTGGTCATTATATAAATTTCAACTATTGTTATTAGGTGAGAGAAGTTATTATTAGTAACCAATGATTTAGGGAAATCCAGAGTTCCCTATTTTTCTTTATTCCTCATTTCAAAGTTCATTCTCTTAAAGGACATTGAATTACCACTTATCAAATTTCATCAGACACACCCAACTTTACAAGGAATTTATTCCCATTGTTCTTTACTCAAGTTTGAGTGGGGGTAAATAACATAATCAAAATTTATTAGAAGAGGTCCACCCCCTCATTGTAATATTCATTCTCTCATTAATTGTTAACAAATCAGAGTTGATTGCCACCATCAGGAACACCCCTTTTCCAAGGACATATAAGCTGTGAGCCTTGCTGCCATGCTGTTCTTTGGTATTGAATAGTGCTATTGGCCTCTTTTATTAATAATATGCTAGACTCATTAATGGAATGATGAAATAACCCAGAAATTGTGTCTTTCAAAATTTTTAAACATCACATAGAATTATGGGGAGATAGATATGAAACATTGCTTTCCTCAGAAGTATCCTCAGTGCTACGTAAGTCAAAGGTAAACTATTCGCTTACATTTCTTACAGAAGCTTTATTAAATGACCTGTGAGCTATGTCTACAGCCAGGAAATGGAGTTGTGATACAACCAATGTAGAAATTCAACAATTTTAACCATAAATATGGTCTGGAGCTGTTGAGCTGTGATGGTTAGGATGGGTGATTAGCATGGTCAATAAACTAATGAGCCAATCATGCTGCCATCCAATCCACTCCACAAAACTCTCAAACCATCAGTTAGTGGCCCTGCCATCATCACATGGCATCAGGTCACTAAATTACTAAGTACAGTAAAAAAGCCACAGGAAAGCGAATCATGCTACTTTTTCATAACCTGCCTAGATTATTCCAACTGTATCCATTTCCTAGAGAGAATTTCCAGAGGTAATATGTGATTGTTGGTCCTTTCTTTTAATTAAAATGTCTGTGCATTTACACTGCATAATACATACCGTATATGTACACACACATATATATGGCTGTGTACATATGTGTGTGGAGAGAGAGAGATAGACAGAGACACAGGGACAGACAGAGAGACACAAAGAATGGATCCCCTTACCCAACAAATCAAATTTCCACTTGCTCTCTAGGTTAGACAAGCCTTGCTGAGACACCTGGTTTTATAAACAAAAGTAATTGTCCTAGTGAACTGATGGAATAGATTAGAAGCCAGAACATCTGAATTCAATCAGTAACCTTTCTACTGCTTTGCCATATGACACTGAGCAAGGCAACTAATCTCCAGGTTCCTCAGTTTCACTATCTTAAAAATGGAGCTGCATGTGCCTATTTGGCCCAATCTTCTTTCTAAGATGCTGGAAAATTGGGGAAAAACTGTTTTGTCTATAAAGTGCTCTGAGCATCTTGGAATAGGGGTGGTAAATGCACATGTGATACCGAATAATTTATTACTATTATTCCGAATAGGTACTTCAAGTCTTGGCTGCATTTTCCCCTCCTCCACTGCTGTTGCAGGATGCACAACTCCGGTTGCCTGTCTGGCAGTCTCCCAGAGGTGGTTGCATTTCATTGTGAGGCTGTATTAGTGAAGCCCCTCAGCTCCTGTGGGAGGAAAGACACTATATAAATGCAAAATAGTATATTTTATTCATGCTGTCATATAAATAGAGATCTACTTTGTGCCAGCAGGTTTTCAAGAAAATTTGCTATTCTTAGGATCAAGCCACTCCTTCCCCAGGCCTTCCTAGACTATACTTGTAACTCTTTTCCCGTTCCAGTTCAACAGGTGCCTTCTCAATTCCAGACCATTCATTTGAATGATCATCTTGTTTCAGGGCTATGCCACAGACAGAATTAGGTAGGTAGCTGACCAATTTAGATCAAAGCAATGTTGATGTTGGTTTTGACTAAAAGATCAGATGTCTTCAATTCAAGATAATTCAATGAGTATTAATTGAGTATCTACTCCATGCCATATTCACTGTGCTGGGTTCTGGGGCAAAAAATGATATATCTTCCCTCAAATTCAGTGGATTGTAAGCTCCTTGAGGCCAAGGACTGTCTTTTGCCTTTTTTTTTTAAGCAATTGGGGTTAAGTAACTTGCTCTAGGTTACACAGCCAGTTATTTCTGGGTGTGGTGCTAAGTGTCTGAGCCCGGATTTGATCCCCAGGTCATCCTGACCCTGGGGCCAGTGCTCTTACTCACTGTGCTACCTGGCTGCCCCAATGTCTTTTGCCTTTTTTATCCCCAGAAATTAGCACAGTGCCTAAACCTAATAGATTTTTAATCAATGTTTATTGACTAATTATATTTTGAACTTATATTCCACCACATTGGGAAATAAAATGTATACAAGTAAATAAATATATCTATACAAAGTAAATGCAAAATGATTTTGTGGCAGTGAGAAAAGCACTAACATTTGGAGATGATCAGAAAAGTCATGCTTGTAGGAGTTGGCCCCTGAGTGGTTCTTTGAAAGAAGCTACAAATTTTAAGAGCAGAGGCAAAGAGAAAGACAGTTATAGGCACAGAGATACAACTTTGAAGAGCAAGAAGAAAGAAGAAGAATTATCAAGTATGTGGACCAAAGGGTAAATCAGTTTGACTAGAAAGTAGAGTAGGTTTGGAGCTGTAAAGTATGATGAAACTGGGAAGACAGGTGGAGACCCAAGGATGTTCTAGTAAATGTTTTACAACCAACTTTCAAAAAAAAATGTGTGTGTGACACCCGTTTGAGTTTAATCTGCATTGTTGACATTTTCTCCAACACTTTCTTAAGTCTAGACAATCAAGAAAAGAATAAATCAAACCCTAATCTGTAGTGTTTGCCAATTTCTGAAGTATAAATGCCCATACTGAAAATTTAACAACAGGTTCTTCTGATGTAGTACAAGCTGTCTCTTAAGCACCTCTGTTGGGGCCATTTTTTTATTGTAGTTGTTGTTGAGTTGTGTCAGTCAAGTCTGATTCTTCATGACAACATTTAGGGTTTTCTTGGCAAAGACACTGGAGTTGTTTGCCTTTTCCTTCTCCAGATAATTTTACAGATGAGGAAACTGAGGATAACAGGTTTAAGTCACTAGTCCAGGATCACACAGCTAGCGAGTGTCTGAGGTTAGATTGGGACCACATTATAAATGTCCTTAATTGTCAGATAGAAAAGTTTATATTTTAACTTAAAAGTACTACAGAGGCAGGTATGTTATGGTATGTTACAGTATGGTATGGTATGGTATGTTATGTTATGTTATGGTATGGTATGGTGTAGTATGGTATGGTATGGAATAATATGTACTTTAGGCATATGTACTTGATGGAGGGGGTGGAACATCCATGTGAAGGATGAATTGGAGAAAGAAAACACTGGATGCAGGGAGACAAATTAAGAGGCCATTATAATAATTGAAAGGATAATAAGTGTTTAAATGCAGTTGTTTTGACTTTTCCACTGGAGAGAGCTCTCTTTTTACATCCCCCTGCATGCAGTGTTGTTTTCAGCCAATCAATTTGGCTTTACCTTAAATGTGCAAAAACTTGTGTTGCTGGAGAGCTAAATATGGGCCCTATTCTTAAGATAGGAGTTTAGAATCATAGGATTTTAGAACCCAAAGGGCTATCACAGGCTGACTGGTTTAATCTTCTTTCCTTAATCACAGGATTTAGAGCTAGAAAGGGACCTCAGATGTCACCTAGTCCAAACCTTCATTTTACGGTTGAAGAAACTGAAACCTCAAAGGAGAATTAGTTCCTCAGGGTCACACCAGTGGTTAAAAGGGTAGTGTCAGGACTTGAACCCTGATTCTCTGACTGCAAACTCAATAATCTTTCCATTACACCAAACTTCTTGTTTCTTTTTTCAATTATTATTTTTAATTTATTTACTTTTAGTTTACATGATTCAGTTCCACAATCTCTTGCGTTCCAAATTTTCTCCCTGTCCCTCTCCTCCCCCCCCCCTCCATGGCAGCATGCAATCCAATATAGGCTCTAAAAATACGTTCACATTAAACATTAGCCAAGTTGTAAAGAAGAATTATAACCAATGGAATGAGTAATGAGAAAGAAGAAACAAAACAAAACAAAAAAGAGAGAGAGAGCAAGGAGTTTGCTTCAATTTGCATTCAGACTCTATAGTTATTTCTCTGGATGTGGATGGCCCTTTTCATCATCAGTCTTTTGGAGTTGTCTTCTAAACTTGCATTGCTGAGAGGAGCCCAGTCTATCAAAGTCAGTCATCACATATATGATGTGTCTGTAATTGTGTTCAAAGTTCTCCTGGTTCTGCTCTCCTCACTCGGCATCAGTTTATATAAGAACTTCTTCTTTTAAAGATTAGGAGTCTGGCCAGACGCCAATGTGATTTAACCATTTTGCTCAGGTTCCTGTGAGTTCCAGTCAAATACTCTTGTTAAATGATGTTTGATTAAAAGATATTTTGTATTATCTTTCCACCACTCCTCATCACTAGCACAGATAGCTCAGAATTGATAATAATAATGCTTGGTGTTTGACCTTGGAGATTTTTGGACCAAAACAAAATATAGTTTTTACTTAGTTAAGTGGCACTGTGGATAGAAAGCCAGGTTTGAAGTCAGGAAGACCTGTCCCCAGACACTTACTAACTGTGTGACCCTAGGTAAGTCACTTAAACTCTGTTTTTCTGTTCCATAAATTATATACTAGGGACAACAATAGCATCTGCTTTTTGGGGTTGTTATGAGGATCAAATGAGATTGCATATTTGTAAGGCCCTTACCACAGTATCTGGCATGTCGTAGGTGCCTGATAAATATTTGCTTTTTTCCCATCTCCCTAGGCAGAATGGACAGCAAAGAACAATTTATTCCAATATTCATGAAGCTGGCTGAAGTAGGCACTGTGGAGCGCTTAGATCTTGGTCAGTCACTGAAGATGTCAAGGTCATTACCACATCATGGTCCATCGTCAGCCATTTTGATTTTTGCCCTGTCACTGGACTCTAATAACTCTGGAAGACACAGTGAGTCTGACGACTTTGTGAAGGTCTGCCTCACTTAAATCCAATTCACAAACAATTCAAGCCATTACTCCCACGATGCCTTTGGTCATCTTCAAAAACAAACAAGTAGGAACTGTAAAATCACAACCGTTCTCCACAACTCTTAACTTTGTGGTTATCTTTTGTCCTTTATTTTCCCTGTTCTAAAAGTAAATGCTTCTTTAATGTTTCCTCAACATGGATTTTACAACAGGCTGCCTGGTTTCTTGGACTGCATTCCATGAGATGACCTGTTCATTCTTTGCTACCACATTCTAAATTTAGGAACTCATGTAAACAGAGAGTGTCCCTTCCAGACATATAAGTAATAGAAGTCAAGGGATAAAGACCAGCTCCTCTCTCCTGCTATTATTTCTTACCATTCTTCCCACAAATATGGACAGAGGTCAAGTTCTGTATGTTCATTTCCCCAACCTCCACTCCAGCTACAAGTCCAATCATACAATAGAAGACACCTGTATTACAAGCCTGGTGAAAGAGTTCTGTGTTCAATGTCTCAGTCGTGGCTACCCAATGCCAACAGAATTACAGAGGTCAGAGGACAATGGGACTTTTGGAGTCCAGTATTGAGCCTGTATTCTCTACAGTCCCTATCTGACTTTCTTAAAAGCATTTCTTAAAAATCCCAGTGCACAAAAGCAGAAATGGTAGATCTTTTTCCAGACTCTTAGCACAATTTAATTGGACAGGATTGTTTGACTAAAATTTATATGACTAGTGATGTCATTTCTGTGAGTCTTTTCCAAATTTGGAGAGACAAGACCTAGACACATGCAAATGCAACTACTATTACAGATTCAACCATCAGGTGATGGTGTCATCTATTCACTTGATGGTGTTCAGCCAAAAAGAACAGTCCCATGTTCATCCTGGCCATTCATTAATGTCCATCTATGTAGCTCTGGTGAATATCATGTTCTCTATGGCTAGCAGAAGGTCAGCAGTCTTTTATCTGCCCCTCTTTGCAGAGCAAGGCCAACTCATTTTTAAGGGGTGTGCAGATTTCAATCAACCAATAAACACCTACTATTTGCCAGCCACGGAGCTAAGAATTGGAATTTATGGATTTCCAGAAACCAGATCTTGAGCCTCTGCCCACTGAAGGATCCCAATTCCATACAGACCTTGATGTATTTCATGAGACATAATCATTGTGACCACAGAATAAGGGATTTGACTCTTCCTAGTAGTAGATAAAGATGCTTGGATACTCCATACAGCTGTTTTTACTCGTAGAATAGAAGAGATAAGCAACGCATAATAAAATTTCTACCAGTCATCTGGGATCTGGAAATCGCTCAGAGACAGAAACAAAACTGTATTTCCAGATCCAGGCTGTTTGTGAAATGTTCATTTTGAGTCCCAATTTGAACAGAAGGTATAAGCAACACAGCTTCCATAAAATGTTAGATTAACACAATCAGAAGAATCACTTTTCATATGGAGAAGCAAAAATTAGGGCCTCAGGATCTTTGCTCAATCAGAGCATGGAACCCAGGATCTCATGTGAACTTCATTTTCTAAACCTGGCATATTCCCTGATCTTGTATCCCTCATTGCTGGCAGGGGCTTCCGACCACTGATGGTCTCAGCTAACCCATCACAAAGCAGAGTAAATGGACTCAGCATCCATCCCTGGCAAGGAGCCATGCCACTGACATGCTTCCCTGGCATCTCTTTCTACAACCTTCCATGCAAAAGCCTTCTCCTGCAGCTGCCTCTCATCATCTCCTGTGACCATTCTGAAGCCAAATCCTAACCATTCAATAAGTCAGGACGGAGAGCAGCAGAATGAGAGGGTCCCACTTGAAGCAGTATGCAGTTATTTTTCTTGTGAATGGTAAAATGGCATGGTTTGGAGGAAATATTTCTTGATTGGAAAGTAGAGGACTTGGATTTTTATTACTGGCTGTGGTATTTAATACCTCTGTGACTTTGGACATGTCATTCGACCGTATTTGAAAAATGAACAGGTTGGAGGTCCTTTCTAGCTCTAAACCTATAATCCATAATCTGTAGGCAATAAGAACATTTCTTAAGAGGTATATTTTAAGGAAGGGAACCCAGAGAATTGTAATCTTAGGGAAGGAAAAATAGATCTTTATCTAAAAGGTCAAAAGGCAGGATTTGGCGAAAAGAAATCACCCTTCCCTAGAAGAAAATATTGAAAAAGCTGGAAAGACTGACTCACTAATGGTTTCAAGTCTGTTGAAATTTTTTTGAGTACTTCTTCTAATATGTTAATGTAAATTGTGTTTCCTAGGCTTAATGTTAGCAAGCTGTGACCCCAGAGATTTCTAGGTTAGGGGATAATTCTTGTAGCATCAAACACATCTGCTTTTTACAACCTGAAGTATCTATAGATGCCAATCATGTATGGGTTTTTACTTTTTTCTGTCTTGAATTCTATGATAACTTAACTCTTATCACATATATACTCAAAGTAGATGCAAGAAATCAGTTTGGTTTAAAGTGGGAGGTGGTGATATTCTTTGTGGGAAAATATCATCAACTCCTATTTAGTGAAGGAAAATCATGCTAATATACCCTTTATTTTAGTTCTTTCTGCTTTGCTATTCAATCAAGTAATCAATAATAACACATCTATGAAAAGCCTAATGTGTGCCAGGCATGATGCTAGCCATATGGAACACAAAGACAAAAATGAGATAATACCTGCCCTAAAGGAGCTTCCATTCCATCGGGTAGAAGACAAGTGTATAATTAAACATTTTCAAAATAAATACAGGTAAATTTTTTTTATGGGAAGGCAACTAGCAACTGGGGTATGAAAAAATTTTTCACATATATGAGAATCATTTGGGCAGACTTTTGAAGTAAACAAGATATTCTAAAAAACAGTTGGAATGCATTCTAGGCATGGAAGGTAGGTAGCCACTTCAAAGGTAGGAGCTGGAGTGTCATGGGTGATAACCAGCAAGAAGGTCAGTTTAACTATATAGAATAATGAATGAAAATATACTGTATAAGAAAGTTGGGAACATTCCTTAGGTTCAGGTTGTTAATGGTTTTAAAAGCTGAACTGAAGAGTTTATAATTTGATCCTAAAGGCAACAGGAAAATTTGCTCTTCTGCTATTCAAACACCGTCAAATCACCTACTCCAGAACTACATTAAATCTTCCCCCATCCCTCACCAAAATTTCATTTCTTTGAAACTCTGATATAGTAGGTTTTTTTTGCACATTCAATTGTTTGACATTTTGGAATGTATATACCAGAGCCCTGATCTGTCTATTTCACATGGAAGAGTCTAGGAGGTCTTTTAAATAACAGAACTCTGTGATTTCAAATATACATGTGAGGTTTCAAGGTTCATTTGAATCAACAATGGGAAAGGAAGATCACTGTCATGACCAAGTGTCCTACAGTATCTTAAGAGTACAGAACAGGGATGGCTAGATGGTGCAGTTAATAGAGCACTGGCCCTGGAGTCAGGAGGTCCTGAGTTATCCGGACTCAGACTCTTAACACTTACTACCGTGTGACCTTAGGCAAATCACTTAACCCCAATTGCCCTACCTTCCCCCCTCCAAAAAGCAAATAAAAAAAAGAGAGAGGAGTGCAGAACCACATGATGAATCTCAGTCACCTGGACTGAGAAATGAGTGGTGTTGTTTTCATACAAACATCAGGAAAAGCTCCAGGGTGGAGTAGCCCTGAGTTCAAATTCAGCCTCAGAGAGTCGTATGACTGAGCAAGTCACTCACTTAACCTTTCTTTTACTCACCATCCTCAAGTGTAAAATGGGGAAAATAATAGTACCTTCCTCCTGGTATTGTTGTGCAGTTCAATTAAGGTAAAATTTGTAAAATATTTAGCATCATCCCTTACATATAACAGGTACTTAATAAATGTTAGATATTTTTGTTGTGAATGTGAGACATGGAAGACACTGTCACTGGACCACCCATCATGGTGGTGTGCCCACATCAAAAAAGGCAAAGCAGAATTACAGTAGCTCAAAGAAAATGTGAGATAAGCAAATTTAGAGCCATCTCTACTCTAAATGTTCATATGGACTATTTGAGCCCACCCAGTGGTTAAGTTTGAGCTTATTTTGGTCTTAAAAACCATAATCAAACACAGTATACCTTGATCCCAACATAGTTATGTCATTTTGTTCCTCTTTGAGAATGAAAGACAACAACAATTATTGTTATTATTACTAGGAGATATGGAGCATACAGGGAAGCTAGGTGGTGCTGTGTCTGGAGTCAGGAAAACTCCTCTTCCTGAGTTCAAACCTGCCCCCAGACACTTACTAGGAATGTGATCCTGAGCAAGTCACTTAACCCTGTTTGCCTCAGTATCTTATCTGTAAAATGAGCTGGAGAAGGAAATGACAAACTACTCCAGTATCTTTGTCAAACACACACACACACACACACACACACACACACACATAACACAAACGAGGTCACGAAGAGTCAGATAGGACTGAAAAATGATTAAACAACAAATCCAGCATACTTTATGAATAGTGAAGAAAGGGAATGGAAACTAAAGTAGAAAAAAATACCAATGTGGCAAAAGAGGGGACATAAAGGAAGGGATGATTGTGTCCTGAACTCAGACAAGAATGTATCTGATACCAGCTAGTACCTCTGACTAGGTAGCTGACAAAGACAAAGCTGTAATTGTATGTTCACTTCTAATCCTTCAATTGAAATGAAAAGAAGAATATTTCCAGGACAGGATTGGCATCCAGAGGTGAGGAATAATCTAGAAGATGGGAAGAGAATTATTAGCCATGTAAATTGAGTGCAGAAAATTAAGGAGATCTTTGACTTAATTCTACCATTACCTCATAATCCAAGAGAAAATGAGAGAGAACTGGATGTGGTCCAAGGACCTGTCTTCAAAATGTATCTTTTCTATAGACTGGTTTCTGGGGTGAGTCAATTACCTTGTCCTGGCCTCAGTTTCTTCATAGTTAAAATAAGGAGGCTGGACGAGTTGACCAAGAAGATTGCTTCCACTTTGAAATCTATGATCCTATATAAGGCTTCTAGTATCTCTAAATCTATGAACCTATGAATTACAAATTATTGTGGGGTGTGAGCCAAATATAAAGTTCTCAAGTATTCTGAAATTTCTGATACCAGTCTCCTCAGACAAATGTTGTAGATAGAATTCTACCCTAGAATGCTATCTTAGAATATAATTGTTGAACCTTCATCTTCCACCTGAACTCTCAGAGTAATTGGAAACAATGTTGTTTTGTTTATTTTTTTTACTGGTTTATTTTTGAGGCAGCCTATCCCTTCATTAGAGAGCCCTAATTGTTTGAAACTTTTTTCCTCTCATATTAAGCCAAAATATGCTTCATCAGAATTTCTGCCCACTGCTCCTAGATCTTTCCTCTGGAGTTATTTGGAATCAGTCTATAGCTAGATTCCCAATTAGTGTGAATAATGAATTTTATGAAGTGGTTTACATTATTTAAATTCACATTCTTTGAAGTATCATTATATTTAAAATATGATAATTGGTTACAGTCCAATGGAAATAGTCAATACAAATTTTCAAAAATAAGTTTTTACCTTTTTATTAATGATATATAGCAGCAAATAATAAGGAAAATAATTCTGATTCAAATCTATTACAAAGTAATAGGCTAGTTATAGAAAGCAAAATTTAAAAATTTTTTTTAAAATTACTGAATACCATCTAAAGATAATCCTACACTGATCATATGAGGAAAACCTTGTTACTATTATTTAAAATCATTTACTAGTGTGAAATGAATTGTCTTTTATTTCTTTAAATCCTAAAACCTCTGCTGGTAGGTACAATTATATCCAAATCAGTGAATTTGCAAATTCATATTCTCACACAATGAACCAAGTGAAGTTGGATTACTTGGGAAATAATGTAAAATCAGACAGATTTTCAACACTATATTGCTACCTCTGAAGTATTTCCTGATAGTTGGGCTAAAAATAACTTGAAACTTATTTTAAAATAACATGAAAACTAGCCTTCAAAAAGGACAACTAGATGGCGCAATGGATAGAGTGGCAGGCCTGGAATCAAGAAGACTCATCATCCTAAGTTCAAATCTAGCCTCAGATACTTTCTAGTTGTGTGACCCTGAGCAAGTGATTTAATTACCTCAGTTTCCTCAAAAATAAAATGAGCTGGAGAAGGAAATAGGAAACCGTTCCAGTATCTTTGCCAAGAAAACCCCAAAAGGTGTCACAAGAAGAGTCAGATGTTACTGAAACTACTGAACAACAACAAGAAATCTTCAAAAGCCAATTTAATAACCCATGCTTTCTTATTTGAATGCCAAAGAACCGGAAACAATTGATAGGTATAGCGTCTCAGAATGTGAGGGTTTCAAGATTAATCAGTAAGCAAGCATTTTAATTTAAAATTCCCTCTTGCATTCCTTCTCAATAAAGTCCTTAGATTATCCCTAAACACTTTAAATCTAAAATGTTTTTCTCTTTCTTTCTTAGAAATATAAGATTTGGAAAATATCCTTTTCCAGAAAGGACCTGCTTCCTCATCCACACTCAAAATTTGTTAGCAGTATATCTGCTTGCTGGGATTATTTTCTTCAGAGTATCAGCACAGAAAACTTCTATGTCCTCCTCATTTGAGCTGGTCATCTCTCTAACAATTTTAGCATTAGATGATTGAACTGTTTTTTAAAATGATCGAGTTAAATGCTTTCAGGAACACTTTCTTCACTCACCACTTCATTTTCCTTCATTGCCTTAAGTAAACTTGAAGCTTTTGTCTGAATGTCTACTCTGCTAAAAGAAATGCATTTTCAATCTTCTATCCACAAAGCTAAAACAGGCTACATTTCTATTAACTGTAACATTTCTATTCTTTATAGATGCTTGAAAATCTTTATAGATACCTCAAAACAAAAGATTCAGGCTAAGGGAAGTTCCAAGAAAAGGTCAATTTTTTCCCCCATTCAACAAGCGTGAATTTCCTTATCAAAAGAATTAAATTCCAAGATTTGAGTTTTAGAGATTTCTACGCAAGCAAGTAAACATTATCCTATGAACATATACAGAATAAGAATCTTACAACAAGGCAAGCAGTCTAAGTATGTCTAAAAACATGCAAAAAAAACTACATTTCTTAATGAGGTACCAGAGTTTTAGTGACAGAAATTCTATACATCTCTAATTAACATTAAGACTTGTACAGGATTGAGTAACATAGAAAATAACAGTACTTCAATATCCAACAAATTCACAAATGGAAAAGTTGCAAATCTAACCTTACTCAAAAGACAAACACACCAGAAAATCGGAATAGTAAAAAGTTTTGTTTTGGTCAATTTCTCTAGGATCCTGAAAATCGGATAATTTTATAATCGAAGTCCTGAGTAGATATCCCCTCTAGGAACCCAAGCAAATGCAAAGCACCTAATTCTATGCTGGACAAAGCCAAACATATAACAAATGCTCTCTGTCTTTGCTATTCCAAAGCCAGGAAGGTTTCATCTTCCACCCAGGGTTATAGGGGTAACTCTGAAGGATTGGAATATCATTCACTAATGCCAACAGTTCAAGACTTCATTTTCTGTGTGCTTCTCCCACTGTTTAACTCTAATGTTAAGCATTCTAGCTCCAATTAACATCAATTTATTATTATTATTATTTACAAAGGAATATTTACATCAGAGATATAGTAAAAATAGAAATGCAAATATCTTCCCTGATACCTTGGGACATACTTTCAACTGTGCCACACCCATCTCTGAGGGAGAATGAGCTCATACTTAATGAAGTTTCTATATGATTATTCTCACCAAATTCATATCCATATACAGCACTCTGATGGGCCTTTGTCTCAGCTACCACAAGACTGGTTCCTGAAGGTCATTCTTTGCTCCTTGAGGCATCCATGTTAAATTGGCTGGCTGCAAAACCTGCTTGGATTAGGCTCTTAGTCAAAACGTTCTTGTGTCAGGCACAAGGTCATGGTACCTTCTAATTTCTTCCCCCTAAAATGAAATGATAAACAATAAGGAAAATAACCAAGGCCTATATTCACAGTCCACATGTTGGCCTCAGAAGGGGATGTCCTAAGGCATCTCTTCTCATATCTTTCTATCTCACCAGAATCCTGCCAGACTTAGAGAGAAGAAAGGGGTTGACTCCTGATTTCTGTATAATACTCTCAGTTCTAATTATGTAGACAATCAAAAAGCCCTTTCTTTATTACATGGTTCCATATGTTCCCTTTTGTTTCTTTCTGTTTTGTTCTTCAGTCATTTCAATTGTCTGATTCTTCTTAAGTCCATTTAGAATTTTCTCGGTAAAGATTCTAGAGTAGTTTGTCATTTCCTTCTGTAGCTCGTTTTACAGATTAGAAACTGTAGCAAACAGGATAACATACAGGGTCACACAGGTAGTGTGTGTCTAAGATCGAATTTGAACTCATAAAGAGTCTTCCTGATTCCAAATCCAGTGCTCTATGTACTCTACCACGTAGCTGACCATCTTTCTGTTAGACCTTTCCAAAACTCATAGAGATATTGAAGACTTCTTTAATTATTGTGTTACTATCTATAACTTCTTGAAGCTCAGATTTTTTTCTTTAAGGAATTGGATGCTAAAGCATTTTGAATGTTTAAGTTTATTACTTATTTTGGTTTATTGTCTGTGGTTCCTTTCAGCATAATATAGTTTCTTTTTTTATCCCTTTTTTGAATGTTTGTTTTTACTTCATATGAATACATCATAGTAAATCCTGCTTTGTTGGATTCATTTGATGCATAATAATTTTTCCTTATCCTCTCAGTTTTATTTTGTGTATATCTTTTTAAATGTATTTCTTAAAGCAATAAATTGCAGGGTTTTGTTTTCTCACATATTCTGTCACTCTTTTTCATTAATTGTTTTGTTTAACTAATTCAAATTTAAAACTAAAAAAGTTAGGTTTATATTTTCCTCAATATTTTCTGCTTACCTTTTTTCTTTATTCTACATTTGCTCAGAAATCTCCTTCCTGTGTCCATTCCACACCTCCAGGTGCCCCATGAATTCCAACTCTGCTTTCCCAGAACAAGTATACTTTTCAGGTACCAAATATCCTGAGGCTTCATTTTATCTTATCTCCTTATCTCCCTTTACCCATAGGAGAATTCAACAGTTTAATCCTACCCTCTCCAAAGTAAGGCTTCTTTCCTTTCCTGCCTTCTCCTCACCTGCTCCCCTATATGTTCTTCTCTTTTCAAAACCACAGATGTCACCTTCCCCTCCTTACCAATTCTTGATTTGATCCTGGCACATTACTCACTATATACCTCTTCTCACTTCCCCATGTTTCATGTACCCTCCCATGTTATAATATAGTCCCACAAAAAGTATTCACCTATAGGCCAGGTATCTAGAGGCTGTCCATAGTGCCTCTGCATACTTTTAAACTGTTATTTCTATCATCCCCGTCTCTTTTTATACTTTTATTTATTTATTTTTAAAGCAGTTGGGGTTAAGTAACTTGCTCAAAGTTACATGGCCAGTTTTTGTGTGTGGGTGTTAAATATCTGAGGCTGGAACCGATCCTGGTCCTCCTGACTCTGGGGCTGGCACTCTTACTCTTGTTATACTTTTAGATAAAGAAAATTATCTTACTGATTTTTCTGTTGTTGTTGCTGTCTTCATTTATTCCCTCCTCCTACAAGTCTTTTGTTTGGTATGTTTAAGAAACCAATAATCTTCATGGTTCTAGTTCTCTTTCTAAAACTGTTTCAAACTTTGTTACTGAACATTCATCTTTTTCCCTGTATGGCAAAACTCAGGTTTGCAGGAGGTTTTCCTGAGGGGCATCCTGAATTCCTGTGTTCTTTGAAATATGTTATTCCATTCTCTCTTCCTTTTTCTAGTGGGTGCAAAAGAGTCTTGCAATATTTAAATTCTTTTTCCTTATATTTGAAGGTAATGTCCTTGTATTTCTCCTAGTGACTTGCAGAACTTACTGTTTCTGAATTGAATTGTTAAATTTAACCACTATGAATCTTGGAGTTGGAAGTTTTTTTTTTCCTAGAGGTTAATCTATAAGTTCATTCCATTGGGATTTCATTTTCTAAACTCAGACGTTCTTTTCTATTACTTCCTTTAATATGGTGTTGATATTTTGGGGTTTTTTTGGGAGGGATTGTTGTTTTGTTGTTGTTGTTATCTTGTCACCTTCTTCTGGGAAACCTAGGATCCTGAAACTGTCTTTATCCATTCTGTCTTTAAGATTCATAGGTTTTGTTTATATATTGAGTGATTTTTTATCATGTTCTTATTTTTTTTCGGTTCTTCTAGGCTTTTCTTTACTTCTATGCATCCACCCTGTGGAATTGGGGTGTCTCCAGAATTACAAGGAGGAAAGGAGGTATGGGGCACATGGGTAAGTTTTTCTTTAATGCTTTATTAACTTCTGATTTACATCATTCGTTTCCACCAGATTTTGAGTTACAAATTTTCTCCCCGTTTTTCCCCCACCCATCCCCCCAAAACAGCAGTCCCACAGGATATCCCCACCTTCAATCTGCTCTCTCCCATATTTTCTCCCATACCCATTTCGACTTTTCCAGTGGATCTCTATGCCTCAGTGCCTGTATATCTTATTTCTTAATTACATAGGATGGTATTAATAATAGTATACACACACAAATACACACATATATATGTATATATGTATATATATTTGAATATTTGATTTTAAAACTTTCAATTCCAGATTCATTCCCTTCCCCCCTGCCACCCACCCCCACTGGGAAACAAAAGTTCACTATAGGTTGTACATGTGCGGCTAATGCAAAACAATAACATAGTAGATATATTGTAAAAGACTGACTATATTTCCCTCCCTCCTATCCCACCTCCCACTTGTTCTATTCTCTACTTTGATCCTGTCCCTTTTCAAAAGTGGGTGCTTCCAACTTCCCTCCCCCCCAGCCTGCCCTCCCTTCCACCATTGCCCCTCCCATTCCCTTCCCCCCCCCATTCTCCTGGAGGGTGAGATCCCCTATTTAGTGTGTATTTCCCTCCCTCCTCAAGCCAGATTCAATAGGAATAAGGTTGACCCATTCCCTTTTGCCTTCCTATTCTTCCCCTCCATTGTAACCATTTTCCTTTGCCTCTTCTGTATGAGATAGTTTGCCCCAATCTGTCTCTCCCCATCTCCTCTCGTGATATTACTCTCACCTCTTAATTTCACCTTTTAAGTATCATCCCTTCCTGTTAAACTGGTCCCATGCCCTCTATCTATGTATACCTGTAAACATATATACACACATTCACATATGTATTCATATGCCCACATACCCTCATATAAAGACATATATATATATATTTCTAATACCTTCAACTACTGAGAAAAGTTTCATAAGTTACAATTATTGTCTTTCCATGTACGAATGTTGATAGTTCAACTTTGATAAGCTCCTTATGATTTCTTTTCCCTGTTTACCTTCTCATGCTTCTCTTGCTTCTTGTATCTGAATGTCAAATTTTCTATTCAACTCTGTTTTTTCAGCAAGAATGCTTGAAAGTCCTCTATTCCACTGAATGACCATATTTTCCCCTGAAACATGATACTCAGTTTTGCTGGGTAGGTGACTCTTGGTTTTAATCCCAGCTCCCTTGACCTCCGGAATATCCCATTCCAAGCCCTTCGATCCCTCAGGGTAGAAGCTGCCAGATCCTGGGTTATCCTGATTGTGTTTCCACAATATTCAAATTGTTTCTTCCTGGCTGCTTGTAATATTCTCTCCTTAATCTGGGAATTCTGGAACCTGGCTATAATATTCCTAGGAGTTTTCTTTTTGGGATCTTTTTCAGGAGGTGATCGGTGGATTCTTTCAACCTCTATTTTTCCCTCTGGTTCTAAAACATCAGGGCAGTTTTCTTTGAGAACTTCCTGGAGGATGCTTTCTAGGTTCTTACTTTGGTCATGGCTTTCAGGTAGTCCAATAATTTTTAAATTATCTCTCCTGGATCTATTTTCCAGGTCAGTGGTTTTTCCCATGAGCTATTTCACATTGCCTTCTATTCTTTCATTTGTTTGGATCTATTTAACAGCATCTTGATTTCTCATAAAGTCATTAGCTTCCATTTGCTCCAATCTAATTCTGAAGGAATGATTCTCCTCATTGAGCTTTTGAGATTCTTTTTCCATCTGGCAAATTCAACTTTTTAAGGCATTCTTCTCCTCATTGCCTTTTTGAGCCTCCTTTGCCATTTGAGTCAGTCTGTTTTTTAAGGTATTATTTTCTTCAGTCAGGCTGTTGACTCTCATTTCATAATTTTCTTGCATTGTTCTCATTTCTCTTCCCAATTTTTCCCCTACTTCTCTTATCTGCTTATTAAGGTCCTCTATGGCCTGTAACCAGCTTGTATTTTCCTTTGAAGCTTTTGGTGCAGAAGTTCGGACTTCACTGTTTTCCTCCTGTTCCATGACTTGCTCCTTCTTATCTCCAAAATAGGAGTGAAATGTTGGAATCTTCTGTCTACTTTGTTTCCTTTGCCTGCTCATTTTTCCACTCAATTATCTGACTTTTGGGCTTTTTTCCACAGTAGGACTCTGCCACCAGACAGGGGAGTTTTTGTCCCAAACGCTGGGGTTTTCTCAGCTGCCAGAGGTATTAGATGGGTGCCCTCTCTGAGGTCTCCACACGCTCTGGCAAGCTGGACACACACCCCAGGACCTCCACCCTAGACTGCAATCCATATCCAAGCAGGTTAAAGCAAGAGCAATTACCCCTCAGACTGGTGCTTGGTCCCCCTACACTCTGCAGGCCAGGAGCTGAAGCCACCACGTGGTGCTGGCATCTCAGTGGTTTCTCGCCCCAGGGGTAAAAGTCATGCACTCCCACTTACTGGGTCCCAAAGTCCAGACTGCACTGGCCTCTCACCTTGTCCTTCGCATCTATGTATTGATACATCTGGAAAGGGCCACACCTGCTGCTGATCTGGAGTCCCTCTGGCTGGCGGCTGGTCAGGCCCGCCCTGGGGCTAAAGCCTCCGGCATGGTGCTGGGCTCGGCTCCCAGAGTGCTGCGCTGGCTGATTCCTGCCGTCCTCCTTGGCTGTCCTCAGCGGGAGGTTAGCTTCTCTGTGTCATTTTGTGGGTTCTGCAGCTCCAAAGTTTGTTTGAGTCCCCTTTTTACATGGATTGGGGAGGGTGGAAGCTGGAGCCGCGGGAAGGTCGAGCTTCTACTATGCCATCTTGGCTCCGCCCCACCAGGGGTAAGTTTTGATGTAAGCCTGTGTTATATCCCTAAGTCTGTTAGTGTAGCCTTTGCTGCTGGTATTGTGGAAAATGAAGGGGGGTGCTGAGTAAGTTATATCAATTATCTACTTCAGTTTATTGTGGTGGTGGGTGACTCATTGATTTATTTCTTGCTTCTTTTGAATTCTAGATGTCCTAGAC
Organism: Petaurus breviceps papuanus; assembly: GCF_028583685.1. NCBI lineage: Eukaryota > Metazoa > Chordata > Mammalia > Diprotodontia > Petauridae > Petaurus > Petaurus breviceps. The sequence continues at coordinate 16,682,887 of NW_027185876.1, forward strand.
CATGATAACAACTAAATGTGCTTTATCTTTGACACATGATTTCTGTTTTGAAGGAGTTTGAGATATTTTAGGGATCAGGGAAAATGTCTAGTCCTCCATCTTGTCACTCATGGGACCCAGAAATCCCCATTATGTAGTAAATGGACTGGAACCAGTTACAGAATATCTGCTATGCATAATCCAAATTCTCTTCAAGAACTTTTCCATGCTTCATCATCATGAATCTCCAGAAGCAGGCTTCCCAGTTTCTTCAACATTGGGGAATTGTATCAACGCTCAGGGAATGCTCAGGATTAGGTTCAGTGGCCAATTCTTTATTATATTAATCTAGAAAATAAGACTTTTCAACTTGTTTGTTTTTCCTGTGTAGATAACTTGGCCAAACACTCTTAAGTGTCTATGAATCTCATTTAGGATCTCATAGACTCTCCAGCATTCCAAAGTCTATGTAATCAGTAGGATGTCAGCTGATAAGAACATCTTTAAAACTCTTACCCTCCACTGGAAACCTCTCTTTGATTATTTTTAGAATATAATGTCCCTGAGGGCAGAAACTTTGAGGAACATAAAAGATATCATCAGTGTGATGTATGGCTATAATAAAATGTGAGTCAGTCATTTAGTAAGAATTAGAGATAACTGAAGGACAGTTGATACACTGTCTTGGTATTCCATATAATGTCAAGAGACCTAGAAGAAGGGTCCTGACATGTTTGACTAACTCTCTCTGGAGAATTTTGGGTAAGGCACAGACATGAGTCACCTACAAAGAAAAGAGCCATGATTTTCACCAGAGATTTCACATTAGTGAAAATCAGCCACAAAATTTCAGAGCTGAAAGGGGCTTTAGTGTCCAACCAGTCCAACCTATACTGGAGCAAGAATCTCCTCAAAAATATACTCAAAGAGTGGTCATCTAGCCTTAACTTAAGTCTGTCTAGTGAAGGAGATGACCCTACTTCCCAATACAGCCCATCACACTTTTGTATAAATCTAATTTTTAGGATAGTTTTGCTTACAGCAAGCCTAAATCATCACAGCTCCATTGAAGTAATAGAGTAAGTGAAATTTCATTAGCTTTCTTTTTTCTAAAGCAACTATGTCACACCGTTGCCCTATGTTGAGTAAAATCAAATCATGAATCTCAGGCTCAGAAACTACCCAACTAATATAAGACAACAGAGTTGTCCTTTGATGCCATAACAAAAGGCTGAAAATGCTAATATGCAGCTTCGGAAAGTATGAAAGCATCTAATTTAGGAATAATTAAATTAAAAACAACCTCAAGGTCTTTTCCCCATAAACTATTATTAATTCAGATCTCTCCCATCTCCTACTTTTGTAATTGATTGGGGGCCTAAGTGAATGACATTACATTTATTGTATTTCTACTAAATTCATCTTGTTGGATTTAGACTAGAGGAATCATTGTACCCCAGAATTGAAAGGGACTTCAGAAGTTATTTACTATTTAATATCAGGATCTGTCTGAAATCCAATCCAGGTATCCAATATATTTACTGTGGGGAAAGAAGGGGAATAAGGATTTATATACAGCCTATTGCGTACCAGGCATTGTGCTAAGAGTTTTACAGTGATGACCTCATTTGATTTCACAAGCCTGTGAGGAAAGTACTGCTATGATCCTCATTTTACAGTTGAGGAAGCTGAGGCAAACAGAGTTTAAGTGACTTGCCTAAGTTCATAGTATTATTATGTGTCTGAGGCTGAATTTGAACTCAGATTTTCCTGACTTTAGGATCAAGAGCTTTCCATCACCTGTGCCACCAGCTGCCTCTACTACTAGGCCAATTAGCTTAGTAAAATCTATAAACTTCACAAGACGTTAAGGAAAAAAAATCATTGTGAAAAGGGAACCTACCTCTTTCTCATTATCACCACCAATAAATGCTGACCAAGTGCCTCCAACAGGAAGGTCATTTCAGGAGCCCTAGGAGTAGTATCTCCCAGACAACCATTCCTACTTCCACTCAACTATCATAAGGACCATATGGGGCAACTCCTATGGAGAAGAGGTCAGCTAACTCCACTGAATACCAACCAATTCCAACCCACAGGGCAGGTAAGTCAGCCTAACTGAAGCAGTTAGGTACCTGAGGGACAGAGAGGGGGCAAGAAGTCCCAGGCAAATCAGACCACCACCATCTTGACCACTATTTCACTTCTGACCTTGATGGGAACAAACCCAGAATCCTGAATCTAAGAGCCTTGGGAGTGGCAATATTTCCAGCAGGCTACCCTCAAAAAAATTCTAGGAAGCAATCACTGTGGAGAGTTAGCCTAGCAACTGCCTTGCAGGTACTACAGTCATAGCTACTAAAGAATCAGAAAGAAAAGAATAAATTCTTGTCACCAAAGTCCTTGGCATTATTACATGTTTCAATATAAGAAACTGATACTTTTTTTTCATTGAGAAATCATTTTAAAGGAAAGGCAGATCCATTTATTTGTGCCCTAAGGAAGATGGTCCCTTTCCATCTGACTTGAAGCTGAAACCTTATGTATGTGTTGTCTCCCTTGAGATCAGGAACTGTCTTATTCTTCTATTTGAATCCCCAGTGCTCAGCACACAGTAAGTACTCACTAAATGCTTTATTCATTCATTTATTACTTGGGAACACTTAAATATAGCAAATGCTGTGCTGTATCAGATCAATCACTTAATCAATCTCTAATAATTGTACCAAGGGATAACATGGTAGAAAACATGGTGGTTCCCCTACTTTCTATGAACTTAATCTCCAAAGGTTTGAAATTGAGGCTTTAAATACTACTATCTTCCTTTAGTAAAACATTGTGACTCAATTAATAGTTTGGCAAACTGCTTATTTCATTTAATGTTATCAAGAAAGAAAATGCCCACCATCCACATTTTGATTCAAGATGGTAAATTGCCCCAAAATATCAAACATGATATTTATCTTGAGACCCTAAAGCAATGTTCCACATTCCAGCAAAATCAATCAAATCATTTCAATATTATCATGGGGCATTCAAGTGAGAAAGAGACTTTACTTCTTCCAGTTGCCTCTTCCTCTTCTGGTTTGCGTTGTCTCCCCCTGCTATCTTGGTAAAATGCAAATTCATTGCCCACTACATAAAGTAGGGCTTCCTTTAATTTATTTTAAAATTTCCTTTTACTGACTTAAAGGAGGACTCCTACTTTGACTGTCCTGGGGTTTGCTGAACAAGTCTACATCCTTAGTGATTTTATAAATGTTGATCATATCCCCTTTCTAGAAGCCCTCATCTCTCCAAGCCAAGGGACTTTAATTTTCCCTGTTGTTTTTTAGTCAGTTCTCATATGGAAATTCCTCCATCCCCTTGATCATTTCAGTTGCCCTCTCCAGACCAAATGATTAGTTGATAAGAGAGTATTACTGTTGGAGGGCAGAAGGTTTTGAAAATTGCTTCTCACTCTCCCAATTCATTTTCTTTATCCAGAGACCTAGTAACAGTCACCTTGGTGCCAAATGCCTTATGTTTGCAGACTTACAAGAATCTAATGCAGAGATGTGTTTGGAAAGTAAATTATCCCCTAAATGGGTGACCCTGAAGCCTCGTGAACTAACTGTGCCTTCCTAGCTTATTAATAAGCATCTTTTCCAAGTAACCAAGATGTATTGAATTGGGACTCCCCAAGTGCGAGCAGGTCCAGAAATAGCTTTGACTTTTCCTTTTTTTAATTTACCTTGTGGGGCTGTAGGGAATGAGCAATCCTTTAGTCTGTCAATATTACCAGTAGCAGCACCACATGAAGGAAGGTGTAGGTGTATGTTGTGGGAAAGGACTGAGGTGGGGGGGGGGGGAAAGGGGGTCCAGCTGAGGAAAAGGAAGACTATTCACCTCAGAATAGGACCCTTCCAACACACAATTAAAGTCAGTGATAGCAAAGACCAGAGTCATCAGAATTCTGACACTGACAGGGAAACATTACAACATGTGGCTTCTTATACCCAGAAACTGATCATTCTACAGAATCAGAGATTCTTTTCCTGTCTTGGTGTCTCCTAAGATCAGTGTGGATCATTGCTGCTGCTGCTGTTGTAGTTGTTTTCTGGTTCTCTTCTCTAAAACTTCTTTTTATTCATTCGTCATGTCATTTCCAACAGTTTCTTATGGAGAATTATATGCATCAAACCCTTTGATTGTCAAGAATAAATCATCATATGAACAGGAGTTTTAATGAAGGGAAATGGAAGAATACCCTTTTTTTGCCATTTTATTTGAGCACAGAGATGCTGGAACTTCCTTACTCAGAGCCTGTGTCCTCCTTGCCCTGGAATACTCTTCCACCGGGACAGCTCCCTTCTATTGTTGACTTCCTCCTGGGGCCGCCATTTTGTGGAGGGGCCCACACTGGGCATCCTTCATTCCTTTCCAGTCTCTGCTTCTCATTTTCTGGACTAAAAAAAACACAACTCCACAGTGGGTACCTTTATTCCTACCTCACCTCGTTCTGTCTCTCAGCTCCCACCCCCCAGCCTTCAGCTTCTTTTTTGTGGATTGTTTCCCCCCATTCATATATAGGTTCCTTGAGGACAGACTGGCTTTCTTTTTGCTTGAATTTAAAACCTCAGCATTTAGCACCCTGTTTGGCATATGGTAAGCACTTAATAAATGCTTATTTCCTTCCATTTGCCTCTCTTAAAAAGTTTTTATTTTTCTTTTTAACTTCCATTTTCCAGGAGAATGTAAATTTCTTTGGGGAAGGGGAATATGTATCCCTAGCTCCTAACACAGTATTTAGCAGTCATTTAATGAGTATAGAGTGAATTATTGAATTGAATGAGTCCTATTCTTTTTCATGTAGAGGAACTAGCCTATCACCTCCATTGATACACCCTGTCTCTTCATATACATGTCTACCCTAAGCAGGGCCCTGTCCTTTACAAGTTGTCTCCTAAGCTAAATTTGTAGCTAAATTGAAAGTAAATTTCTCAGAAGCCAGGTAATAGCGACCATACTTCATTCAAGTCAATAGAGATATATGCAGGGCCTTCTGTCCCTGACATTTCCCTTATCCTCCATCATATAGGAACTGGGTGATGGCTACATCTTCACTGGGTAATTGCTGTTACCCAGAGTACCTCTAGGAGAAAGGAGAGAAGGCACCATTGTTTTGCTCCAAGGATGGATTCTTTTTTTTTAATCCAAGGATGGATTCTAATGACTTTTGATTCATTTCCTTTGGGTTTTTTGCTGTTTCTAAAACCCAGTGTCCTTCCTTGCTCCAAAATGAATGTGGTGCTGAACACAAAGTCCAGCATTTATGGTGTGTTGTGGTTGATCGTCCATTCTTTTGCTTTAAATAGATATTGAAAATGACAAGCTGGAATATGAGAATAAGAAGGTAAAGAGAATGATGTGAGGACACTAACCCTTGTACTTGGAGGACCAGTTGAGCCAACTGGAACAATTTCACTCAGAGAAAAGATTTAGAGGAGGGGTCACTGTCTTCAAATCTTTGAAGGGTCTGTCAGTAGAAAATGAATCAAACTCATTCTGTTTGATTGGATAGATAGAGAAATGATAGCTAGAGAATAGAGATATAGATAGATGATAGATGGAAAAAGAGATGATAGTGACAGATGCTAGATAGATAAAGTAAGATGATAGAGGTATAAATATTAAATAGGGAAATAGAGGTAGATTATGGAAATGACAGAGACAAATAAATAGATGATAGACAGATTAAAGTGTATATAAAGCACTTACTATGTGCCAGGCATTTTGCTTACTTATGGTAATATAAATACAAACAATATATTCACTGCCATTGAAGACCTTAAATTCTAGTGGGGGTAGGCAAAATATAAAGGGGAGATGAAAAACTGGCCTAGGAAATAAACATATGTTCACATCGTATTGAGATCACTCTTCCCCAAGCTCAGGTAAAGCTAAAGCTCCCTCATTAGAACCTAGGCACTCAAGGGCTGAAACTAAGTTTTAGGTGTGGAAGAGGAAGATCCGATCTTCCTAGTAGGAGTGGAAAAGGAATGGCATGGAGATGCTAAGAAGAAAGATAAAACAGAAAAACCTACAAATAGTAGATTCAAAGAAGCAGATTTCAAGCAAGAAGGAAAAATGATCTCTGTCTAGCATTTAGGAATGATTGTAATGAGAGACAATGAGTTCCCTGTCACACACACACACAAAAAATAAACAAAAGCTTTGAGTAATTTGGATGGCCACTTATTGGAGATGTATCCAAGATTATACTTTGGATAGGCGTAGGCTGGATGATCTCTGTGCTTCCCATCTTGGTAATCCCTTGATTCTTGAGTTTTTGATTGACAAACCTAACCTCTTATGAATGAAGCTTCAGACACAGAAATAAGGGAATCTTTCCATTTAAGAATATACCTTCCACCCAGGGACTGAGTAAGTCATAGCTTACTTTCTTTGGAGCATATAGAGAATTGTCATAAGAATAATGAGTGGGCATTCTACAAAGACCAAAGAGGTTTTGCATTTATGATGTAGAAGACCATCCCCTTGTCCCACCTGCCCTCCCGCAAAGGAAAGAACCTAAGACTCAAAGAACTTTACTAATTGCATCTAATCTCTTACATGAATAGGAAACATAGAGCTCCTGTAGCCTAAATCCAAGGGTGTCAATCATTTCATGGAAGCAACCTGGAAAATGGTGACACACTAAAGTACCAGACTCTGAGTCTGGAAGAACTGAGTTTAAATATGGCCTCTCAGACATTGACCTGGGCAAATCACTTGAACTCTATTTGTTCCAATTTCCTCAAATATAAAATTGGAGTAATAATAGAAGCTACCTCCCAGAGTTATTGTGATGATCAAATGATTTAATAACCATAAAGTGTTTTGTTTTGTTTTTGCCTTTTGGAGGGCAATTGGGTTTAAGTAACTTGCCCAAGGTTACATGGCTAGTATTTTTGTGTGGGTGTTAAGTGTCTCAGGCCAGAACCGAACTCGGGTCCTCCCGACTCTAGGGCCGGCGCTTTACTCACTGCGCCACCTAGCCGCCCCATAAAGCGTTTTAACATAGTGTCTGACATATAGTAAGAAATATATTTGCTGTTCATTTGTTTCAGTCATGATCCTTCATGACTCCATTTTTTATTTTCCTGACAAAGATACTAGAGTGATTTGCCATTTCCTTCTCCAACTTCTTTTACAGATAAGGAAACTGAGGCAAACAGGGTTAAATGACTTTCCCAGGATCACACAGCTAGTTGAACTCAGGTCCTCCTTACTCCAGTTTGGGCACTCTATCTAGTGTACCACAATGTCAGCTATTATTATTTCTATTATTATTAATTGCTTCTTTTTGTGCTACAAACTACAAACCCTACCTCTTCAGAAAGCACAGATACTGAAAAATCAGAAAAGAAAGTTCTCTCCACTGAAGTCTTTTTCACCATCAAATGGTTCTAGAGAATGATTTTATCAGTGGTAATGACATTAAAGAAAATACAAAACAATCTGTTTTGCCATGTACCATAAATACTCTTGTGCTTTTCTGTCTGACTTGCTCCTAAAACTTTCATGTGTTGTCTCTTTGATTAGAATGTGAGTTCCTTGAGAACAGCATTATCTGGCTTTTGTGTTTGTATTTCCAGTGCTTAAAAACAGTGATTGGCATATAGTAAGCACTAAATAAATAATTTTTCATTCTTTCACTCATTCATTCATTCATTGACTTGGCACCTCAAATCTATAATTAGCATCTGAACAGTCTCAAAATGGTTTACCAATAGGAACTGTCCTTCAAGCCCTGTTCCTCACCCATTGTGCAAAACAAAGAGGGAGCCAAGAGATAGGACTGAGATACCTCATAGAGATCTGAAGGTCCAGGAGATCAAAGATCATGGCCTTACTGTGATGGAAGTCATGCACCAGTCTAGCAGTAATTACAGTCAGTAATGTGCACATTACAATGGAGAGTAAACCATTTACCTTACTATCATTGGCAACCTGACTGCTGAAATTGTATAGATATCACTCTATTGATTTGCTGGATGGTGTATGTTAAAATCCCATTACAGAGAGAAGTTCATCTTGACCTCTTCCTCCCCCTGATGAAATCATAGAATGTTCCAGCTCTAAAGGACCTTAGTGATTCTGCAGTTCACCTGCCCCACCTACGCCCCCCTGCCCATATTATGTCAGATAATGAAGGTTCATAGGTTAAGGTTTGGACTGCCATTGCATCTGGCAAATGAGCAAAGTTAGAATTATAAATCAGTCCACCTTTCCCCCAATCCACTGCTCTTCCTACTATGGTCTATCAGTCCTTTACTGTCTTTGTTGAGCACTGGCTAGGATGGAACAAAAATTTCTTGGGGTAGGGGTTTCAGGGAAGACACAAGGCAGCTGAATGTCATTTCCTGAGCTGGAATCTAGCCAGGGCAATGGGGTTAACAACATTGCTCTTAAGGAAAGTGCTTGACCACTTAGACTCATTATAGCTCCTCTTTTCCTTCTCCTGCTGGGAAATTCCTGCAAGAAGAGCATACTTTTAGAGAAGTCAGACTGTGAGTATGTGGTTATTCTTTCTCCCTAACCCCCAAGGGGAGGATGCATGTAATTACTTTTGGATCTATTCAGTGTGATTACACAATAATCCATAGCCACCTATAAATACTATGTCATTACATGGCATTGTCCCAGTAAGCCCTGCTAGGTTTGCATGTCAGGTAATTATAGATCTGCTACAGGGCATGGGATTAGTGGAATTCAGAAAATTTTTGGCATTGCCCTTGTATCTTAGTGATAGAATACAACCCTCTTGTAGAAAGTCTACTGCCAAAGGACTACCACATGAACTTCAGGAGAGAGAAAGAGGCACTTGAGTACAAAACTTGGACATAGGATACTGACTTTTCACCCAAAAAGCTTTGCTTCTGATTCAGTTACGTTATAAGGATCAAAAGACCCATTGTCAATGAATTTGTGGGAATGATGTCCCTTCCTGGATAAGATCCCCAAGTCTTCTTGAATTAAATTTTATGTTTATTTTTAGTTTACATTGTTCATTTCCACAAGATTTTGAGTTACATATTTTCTTCCTGTCTTTCCCCTACCAACCACCCCAAAACAGCGATCCCACTGTATACCCCCTCGGTCAATCTGCTCTTTCCTATATCCTCCCCCATGCTCCCTCTAACTTTCCAATAGGGCAAGATGGATCTCTATACCCCAGTGCCTATATATATTATTTCCCAGTTGTATGTAAAAATTATATATATATATATATATATATTTATTTTTAAACATTTGATTTTAAAACTTTGAATTCCAGATTCTTTCCCTTCCTTCCTCATCACCCACCATTATTGGGAAGATAAGCAATTCAATATAGGTTGTACATGTGTAGCTATGCAAAACATTTCCATAGTGGATATATTGTGAAAGACTGATTATATTTCCCTCCATCCTATCCCACCCCCCACTTGTTGTATTCTCTAATTTGATCCTGTCCCTTTTCAAAAGTGTGTACTTCCAAATTCCCTCCCCCTGAATCTGGCCTAACCTCCATCATCCCCCCTCTCATCCCCTTTCCCTCTACTTTCCTGTAGGGCAAGATACCCTATTTAGTGTGTATTTCATTCCCTCCCCAAGCCAAATTCAATGAGAATAAGGTTGACCCATTCCCTTTGGCCTTCATATTCTTCCCCATTGTAACCATTTTCCCTTGCCTCTTCTATATAATATAATTTGCCCCATTCTGTCTCTCCCCATCTCCTCTCATTATCTTCCTCTCTTCTCAAGTTCACCTTTTAAGTATCATCCCTTCCTATTCAAATGATCCTGTGCACTCTGTCTATGGATACATGTACACATATATACAAACACACATATATATTCATATACCCTCCTATATAGACATATATGTATGTATACATCTGTGTATACATACATATATATTTATATACATACATATTATATATACACATTTATATTCCCTTCAACTATTCTCATACTAAGAAACTCTCATAAGTTACATTTATTATTTTTCAATGTAGCAATGTAAATAGTTTGACTTTGATAAATTCCTTATGATTTCTTTTCCCTGTTTACCTTTTCATGCTTCTCTTGCTTCTTGTATCTGAATGTCAAATTTTCTATTCAACTCTGGTTTATACATCAGGAATGCTTGAAAGTAGGGGTGGCTAGGTGGTACAGTGAATAGAGCACCAGTCCTGGAGCCAGGAGGACCTGAGTTCAAATGCAGCCTCAGACACTTGACACACTTACTAGATGTGTGACTTTGGGCAAGTAACTTAACCCCAATTGCCCTCCAAAAAGCAAAAAAAAAAAAGAATGCTTGAAAGTCATCTATTTCATTGAATTACCATATTTTTCCCTGAAACATGATACTCAGTTTTGCTGGGTAGGTGATTCTTGGTTTTAGTCCCAGCTCCTTTGATCTCTGGAATATCATATTCCAGGCCCTTCAATGTAAAAGCTTCCAGATCCTGTGTTATCCTTTTCCACAATATTCAAATTGTTTCTTCCTGGCTACTTGTAATATTTTCTCCTTGATCTGGGAAATCTGGAACCTGGCTATAATATTCCTAGGACATATGTGTGTGTGTGTGTGTGTGTGTATAATATATATAGGAGTTTTCCTTTGGGGATCTTTTTCAAGACATGATTGGTACATTCTTTCAACCTCTAATTTGGCCTTCTGGTTCTAAAACATCAGGGCAATTTTCCTTGAAAATTTCTTGAAGGATGATTTCTAAGTTCTTTTTTTGATCATGGCTTTCAGGTAGTCCAATAATTTTTAAAATATCTCTCCTGGATCTATTTTCCAGGTCAGTGGTTTTTCCAATGAGATATTTCACATTGCCTTCTATTTTTTCATTCTCTTGGATCTGTTTAATGGTATCTTGATTTATCATAAAGTCACTAGCTTCCATTAGCTCCAATCTAATTCTTAAGGAATTATTCCCTTCAGTGAGCTTTTGAGATTCTTTTTCAATCTAGGAAATTTGGCTTTTTTTTAGGCATTCTTCTCATTGGCTTTTTGAGCCTTTTTGCCATTTGAGTTAGTCTATTTTTTAAGGTGTTATTTTCTTCAGTCAGGTTGTTGATTCTCTTTTCATGATTTTCTTCATCATTCTCATTTCTCTTCCAAATTTTCCTCCACTTCTCTTATTTGGTTTTCAAAATCCTTCTTAAGCTCCTCTGTGGCCTCTAACCAGTTCATATTTTTCTTGGAAGCTTTTGGTACAGGAGTTCTGACTTTGTTATCTTCCTCCTGTTCCATGCTCTGATCATTTTTGTCCCCCAAAAAGGAATCCAGTTGTATTGCTGTGCTTGCTTTGCTTCCTTTGCTTGCTCAGGTTGCCACCCAATTACTTGACTTGTGAGCTTTTTGCCACAGTAGAATTCTGCTTCCAGAGAGGAGAGATTTGTCCCAAATTGCTGGGGTTTTTGCACCTGCCAGAGCTATTAGTTGGCTGCCCTCTCTGAAACCTCCACCGGCTCTGGCACCTGGTCATACAAACCAGGACCTCCACCTTAGACAGCAATCCAGATCCAAGCAGGTTAAAGCAAGAGTGATTACCCCTCAGATAGGTCACTTGTTCCCCCTACAATCTGCAGGCTAGGAGCTCTGAAGCAGCCACACAGCAGTGGCCACTGAACCTCAGCCACTTCTCCCTCTGGGGAGCAGAGGCTAGACCCCACTCCTGGACCCCCTGTTCTCACAAAGTCCACACTGACCTCTCACTTTGTCTTTTGCATTTATGGGTTGATAATTCTGGAAACCACCACAGCTACTGGTGATACACTCTCCGTAAATCCCTCTAGCCACAGCTGGTTGGGCTGCCCTGGGGCTACAATCACAGACTCATGCGGGGCTGAGCTCTGCTCCCAGTGCCCTGCTATGGACCCTTCCTGTCTGCCTGCTGGGCTGCCTGCCTTCAGTGGGAGGTTTGTTTCTCTCTGTCACTTTATGGGTTATGTAGCCCTAAGGTTTGTTTAGAGTCATTTTTAATAGGTATTTGAGGTGGTTATGGAGGGAGCACACAGAGTTTTCCTACTTTTACTAAGTTATTCAATTTTAAACTCATCATCATCCTGTTAACTCAAATTTTGCTAATATCACTTCTCTTAGTCTTCTCGCCTCTCTCAAGCTCCACCCAATACCTTCCTTTATAGAGGGAAGAAAGTGGAATTTCAGCCCACTCTGCTTTTCCTCCACTGCTCAGCCTAATGTCAACTGCACAGAACAAGATGACTCTCATATTTTCCTTTGGCTGTAATCTTTTGAAGGGCAGCAGAGACTATCTTTCTTTTTCTTATTTGTATCCCCGATACTTAGCACAGGGCTTGAAACACTGTAGGTGTTTAACAAATGTTTATTTTATTTTCCATTCTCCTCTCTTCCCCATTCCCTTTTCTTCTTCACTTCTTTTCCTTCTCCTCTCCTATTTCCTCTTTACTGAATATAGCTCATTTTGGATGTTATTGGAAATATATATATATAATATATATGTATATTTCATATATGTATATATATATGAAATCTAATCCATGAGGTGAAAAAGCTCGAGAACTGACTTTTGTGTACATGATAATTTAATTAATTATATAAGACAATAATTTAAAAGACCATCCAAAGGCATGTATAATTAAATGTCAAAATAGATTATGGGAAAGAGAACTAGCTATTACTGCTGATGGTGGGAATAATTTCCTATTAGTAAATAGCCCCTTATTTTGGGTTCATCCCAAGAGATGAAATCATTGATGAGGAAGGAAGCAGTTATCAGGACAGTCTGAAACCCTCAGGAGAATTCTTTGGCACCTCTGCCTTTTTTTTTTTCATTTAAGGAGTGAACAGTTTGAATAGGACTTTAAAGGGAACCAGATTCATTAAGACTTTCAATAAACACAAGGGAAATGATTTGCAATATTCTTGCAAGAAGATATATATCCCATGGAAGGAGTCTTTGATGGCCACATAGAAAACAAAATCTTTCAAAAGCTCATCTCAGGATCCCTTCCCTGAGAGATATGATTTAGAAGAAATGGTTTGAAAGATCAAGACACAAGTAACCTGACCAAACTAAGTATCTCTTGTTCTAAGATACATATGCCTTTGATTCTCATTCCTCTCAAAAAGGATTGAGGTCTCCTAAGTCTAGGAAGACAAACTAAGTGAAAATGGGATTGGTCAGAGACTAAGTAATGAGGTGAGACAGATAAATGTCTTACTTTCTCTCACCAAATTCTCAGATGACAGGAAATTGGGAGCTATAGCTAACATTGAGTAACAAAGGCAGAATCCATAAAGATTTTGCCAGACTAAAATCATGAGCCTAATATAGTCTGATAAATTTAAATTGGTTCAGAAAATTAACTGCTGAAATATAGGATGGGCAAAGCATTCAAACAGTAGTTCATTCAAAAATAAGATCTGATCATTTTCTTATGATGCAAATATTTATCAGTAGTGTGATATGGTAGTCATGAAAGTTTTAAGGACTAAGGAACTGGTAGGCCCTCCCCTCTGTACTATATTCAGAGTATCATGCCAAATTTATATGGCATGTTCTAATCTGGAGATCTGAGCAGAATGATTACCTAGGATTCATGAGGGCCTCGAGTACGTGTTATATGAACATCAGTTTAAGTAACTAGGGTTGTCTAACCCTGAGAGAAGATTTAAAGCAGACACTATTACTGCTTCATCCTTCTCCAAGTTGCACTACTGACTCATCTTCATAGGACTTTGTCTACCACACCATAACATCTTCTCCATTGAAGCTCGCTTCACCGCTAGACTACTTCATATGTTGTTAGTACCCTCCACCCCTGAGGCCTCATCTTCTGATAAGATAGTTCCTCCAAGAACCTCCAGTTTAAGAAGGAGACTCAGGCCAAGGATATCTTCATTCCACTACAAGCTACATGGCTTTCTCATCCTCCTTGCCTCTGGGTACCTTCCTTCATGCCCCAACCATCCTCCTTGTCAGGTCCTCTTTATGGATTTTCTTCTCCCATTGAAGTTGATTTACCGGTAGTTTCATTTAGTTTCAATTATTGCCTCTACTCATCTCTACAGTCTCACCTAAACACTGATCATCCATCTATTCACTCTCAAATTCTACCCAGAGCCCCAATTTCTCTCTTAAAGTCCAGACTTGTATTTCCAGCTGCCTGCTAGACATCTTCATTTGGATGCTTCACTGACATCTCAAACTCAACATATCTAAGATTGAAGTCATTATTTTCTTCCCTAAACCTCTACTTCTTCTTGACTTCCCTTTCTCTGTCAAAAATGGCACACCTACAACCTTTCATCAGGACCCATCAATTACAGATATATAACATCTCTTGAATTAATATCTTCCTTATAATTCCCTTTGATATAATTCTCCTTATTGGGTGGTAACCCCTCTAAAATCCTGAAAGCTCCTTTTGCTAGGATTCTTTCACTATCTTTCTATTAAGTCTTCTGGTCTCCAATATCTCCTTCCAATTCATTCTACATATTGCTGCCATATTAATCTTTCTAATATATAGGTCTGTGATTATCATGCCATTGGTAAATAATAATCAAGGCCTCTTCACTGCCAAACAAACTTGTTAGTTCCAGTGTTAAAGTCTCTCTACAGTTTGTCTTGAATCTATACTTTCTATTTTACCTCATAGCACACATTTTCTATACCTCTATTTCAGCTAGAATGAAGAACTCATCATCTCTCAAAGGTCTCCTATACTTTCCCATCTCCACACCTTTTTTTCATACAGTACTTATGCTTGAAATTCTGTATCTCTTTATAGTCTTTCCATTACTGTCCTACCCATCTTTCAAGACCTTGACTAAATGTCACCTTTTCCATGAAATATGGATGTAATCTCACCCTCGTCTAATCCCATAGTATGGTGTAAAGCCAAGCATGAGCAGCTAACCAGATGACTGCTGCTGTGAATATCTTTAAGGTTCTGATCACATAGTATAGTGAACTTTCTATTTATAAATTAAGACAAAACATTCACAGAACCCAAAGTACAGCATTCACAATGTTATAACATAACAACTTATCACTGAAGTGGCCACGTAGATTTCACCAAAGTGGCCACATAGTTTTAAACAAAAGATATTATTCAGTAAGTCTTTAATTTAATCATCCTTAAGGAGCAATCCTCCTTAAGTGACACAAACTACAGAGGTCAAAATTCTTCATCCCTAGGTCACGTTGTCTTAATCTCTCAGTAAAAAAGTCTCCTTTCTTCTTGATTAGAGATTAGTTTCCAATCATTCTTAACTCAATCATCCTTAAGAAATACAAGGTACAGAGTACAAAGTTCTCCCACCCCTAGCCACAGTAAATCATGATCTTCTCAGTCAGCACCAAGTACCCAAGGAGAGGTCTTTTCATCTTGACTCAAGCGTGGTTCTCAGATTCCATGGTTCCTCTTCCATGGTCCCAGCTTATGCCTGAATCTACACAACTGTCACCTGAATTCAAAGGGAGACAGCTCTCAATTCCTCATCCAGTTCCTTGTCCATTTCCTATTCCATATTGAAGTTCACAGTGTCCAGTCCACCTCAAATCCTTCACAGTTTCTGTTTCTGGGAAGACAAAGCTTAATAGAGCCAAAACAACATTCATTGATGGCTCCATCATCAATTCATTATCTACCTGTGAAATCAACACAGACCCACAAACAAGGTCTGAGAACTCAACACAAATCATCAGTATATACTCAGGACCTCTGAAACCTTCCTCCAGGACTTCTGTAAACAGACAACAAGAAAATCTTCTTTCAGGGCTTCCAGTAAGGTTCCAGGGCTTCTGTACAAAATATTACAAACAAAAATCAACACAGAGAGAACAGAAAAACAGAGTGACACCACCACAAGAGTTCTCTTGTCAGTTCTGCTCTCTCCCAGCTTGTGCTCAGATTTGTATCTGGTCATTAGCTCCTCCCTGTTCTGCCTACCTCTTATTCCTTCCTGTTCCTGTCTTTGGCAATTCCCTCCCACTATGGGTTTCACAAGTTCTGTTTCTTAACACAGACTTGATATAATCATGGGCAGGACTCAAAAGAAACTTGAACTGAAACAAGGTGCTAAATAATTAAATAGCTGAAACAAGGCACTAAGTACTTCTTTGCTTGCCATTACATATGGCATATTGGTATTGTTATTATAATTTGTATTACATTTATTAATGTATAGGTCTGCTAGGTGGTAGAGTGAAGAGAGTACCCAAATTCAAGTAAGGAAGACCTGAGTTAAATCCTAATTCAGACACTTAAGAGCTTTGTCAACCCAGGCAAATCGGTGCTCTCATCTCAGTTTCAGTATTTTCACATATAAAATGAGGATAATAATAGCACCTACCTCACAGGGTTGTTTTGAAGCTCAAATTAGATAATATAAGTGAAGTATTTTGCAATCTTTTAAGTGCCATATGAATATTAACTATTAGGAGTATGTCCCTATCAAATAATATTCATTTCAAGGAGAAGGATCCTGTCTTCTATATCTTTGTGTTAACACCTCATGCTTAGCGTGTTCTCTTTGCATAACATAAGTGGTTAAAATAATAATTAAAAAATTGAGACTCGGGGAAGGCAAGGAATGTTTTTTTTCTCTTTTCATTGATTTTCTGATTAGGGCAAAGTATAGTTCATTTTTCCCCAGTTACATGTAAAAATAATTTTAACATTAATTTTTAAAGCTTTGAGTTCCAAATCCTCTCCCCATTGAGAAGGAAAAAATTTCTATATAGACTAGAAATATCTAGTTATGCAAAATATTTCCATATTAGTAATTTTGTAAAAGAAAATATACCACTCCCCCCAAAAAATCCCAACAAAAGGAAAGTAGAAAAATGTATGTTTCAATCTTTATTCACATACATCAGTTCTTTCTTTGGGGAAGGATAGAATTTTTCTTCATAAATCCTTCAGAGTTGTCTGAGATCATTGTATTGTTGAGAATAGCTTAGTTATTCACAGCTGATCATCTTATAATATTGCTGTTACTTTGTTCATAGGATATTTCACTTTGCATTATCTCATATAAATCTTTCCAGGTTTTCCTGAGAGCATCCTGCTCACCATTTCTTATAGTATAGCAGTATTCCATAATAATCACATATCAAAACTTGTTCAGCCATTCCCCAAGTGATGGGCATCCCCTCAATTTCCATTTCTTTGCCACCAGAAAAGAGCTGCTATAATTTTTTTTGTACATATGGTTCCTTTTCCTCATATAAACCTAGTAGTGGCATTGTGGGTCAAAGGTATGCATGATTTTATAGACCTTTTGGGCTAGTTCCAAATTGTTCTACAGAATTGTGGAATCAATTCACAACTCCACCAACAATGCATTAATGCCTCATGTTTTCATATCTCCTCCAACATTTCTCATTTTCTTTTTCTATCCTATTAGACAGTCTAGTACGTATGAGGAAGTAGTACCTCAAAATTGTTTAAATTTACATTTCTACAGTCAATAGTGAGTTGGAATATTTTTTTTCAATGTGGTTATATATAGCTTTGATTACTTCATCTGAAAACTGTTCATATCTTTTTATTACTTATCAATTGGGGAATGGTTCTTACTTTTATAAATTTGACTCAGTTCTCTATATGTTAGAGAAATGAGGCCTTTATCAGAAAAAGTTGCTTTAATTTTTTTCTACAGTTACTATTGCTAAATGTATTTCCTCCTATCCTACACTCCCCCATTTATTTTATTCTCTCTCTTTTCACCCTGTCCCTCCTCAAAAGTGTTTTGCTTCTGACTACTCCCTCCCACAATCAATCCTTCTTTCTACCAACACCACCCCTTCTTTAATCATTTTCCCATCCTACTTACCTATAGGGGAAGATAGATTTCTATATTCAATTGAGTGTATATGTTATTCCATCTTTGAATGAATTCTGATAAGAGTAAAGTTCACTAACTTCCCCTCACCTCCCCCCTCTTCCCCTCTACTGTAAAATCTTTTTCTTGCCTCTGTTTTGTAAGATAATTTACCCCATTCTACCTCTTCCTTTACCTATACCCAGTACATTCCCCTCTCATCCTTTAGTTCTTTTTTGAAGGATTAAACTCAGTTTTGCTGGGTAGGTGATTCTTGGTTAAAATCCTAGCTCTTTGCCCTCCAGAATATCATATTCCCATCCCTTAGGTCCTTTAATATAGAAGCTGTTAAATCTTGTGTTATCCTAATGATGGCTCCATGATACTTGAGTTGTTCCTTTTTGTCTACCTGCAATATTTTCTCCTTAACTTGGTAGCTCTGGAACTTGGCTATAATATTCCTGGAATTTTTCATTTTAGGATCTCTTTCAGGAGGTGATTGGCAGATTCTTTCAATTTCTATTTTTCCCTATGATTCTAGGATATCAGGGGAGTTTTTCTTGATAATTTCTTGAAAGGTGATGTCTAAGTTAGTCTAATATTTTTTAAATTATCTCTCCTTGATCCAATTTTGTCAGTTGTTTTTCCAATGAGATAGTTTCACATTTTCTTCTTTTTTTCATTCTTTTGGTTTTGTTTTATTGTTTCTTGATTCCTAATAAAGTCCTAAATTGTCATTTGCTGAATTCTAAATTTTAAGGAATGATTGTTTTTATTGACCTTTTGCACCTCTTTTTCCATTTGACCAATTCTATTTTTAAGAAGTTTTGGTTTCAGTGAATTTTTGGATCCTTTTTCTATTTGACCAGTTTTACTTTTCAAGGCATTCTCCTCATTGGTTTTTTGTACCTCTTTTAGCATTTAACTGAAGTCTATTTTATAAGATTTTTTTTTTCAATTTTCTTGTGTTTCTTTTACCAAGCTGTTGACTCATTCTTCATGATTTTCTTGTATCACTCTCATATATTTTCCCATTTTTTTTCTTTACCTCTCTTGCTTGATTTTACAATCCTTTTTTGAGCTCTTGCATAGCCTGAGACTATTTTTCTTGGAGGCCTTGAATGCAGGTATTTTTACTTTTTTGTCTTCTTCTGAGTGTATATTTTGATCTTCCTTGTCACCATAGTAACTTTCTATGGTCAGAATTTTCTTTTCTATTGTTTGCCCATTTCCCCAGGCTATTTATTGATGTTTAACTGTTTGTTAAAGAAGGTCTTTGCTTCCAGGGTGGAGGGAGCACTATCCCAAGCTTCATGGTTTTTGTATAGCTGTTTTCAGAGATACTTCTAGTGACCTGTAAGTTTTCCATTCTTCCAACGTGGTATAATGTAAGGAGAGATGTGTTTAGTACTTTCCTGGTCTGTGCTCTGGTCTGTGAGTGAACACAAACACTCTTTTCTGACCTCGAAATATGAGGAGCATCCCCACTTCACTGCAGTCACATGGTGGCATGTGCTAGTGTTTTTCCTTGCCCTGGGATTGCCACCCAGGACTGCAACCTGGATCAGAGTATGCGCAAAGCAACAGAATACTGTCTCTATGCTAGGAAAGAAAACTGTGTAATCTCCTTCTGACCACTTGTTTGACCCCTTTATTGTCTATGGGCTAAGAGCTCCAGAAGCAGCTACTGCCACTGCTTATTCTCTGGCTCCCAAGGCCTGCTTCTGATTTGCTAGGTCTGGGTCTATGCTGGTGCAGCCTGCACTGGACTGTGTTCTACTCTCACTCATATATGACAGATCTTTCCTAATGACCTTCTAAGTTATTTTTGGCGTGGGAATTATTTTACCTTCCCCTTTTGTGGATTCTGCGACTCCAGTAATTTTTATGGCATTATTTAAAAGTATTCTGAGGGGTTTGGGGGAAAGCTCTGACTTTTCTCTGCCATCTTGGCTCCATCCCCAGTAAGAGACTTTCTTAATAATAATTATAAGATTTCTTTTTTGGACCTTCGATTCTGTTAGTGTAATCAGTTAGCCAGACAACAAGCATTTTTTGAAGAAGTTGCTATGTATCAACAAACACTGTGCTAAATTTGGGAAATATAAAGAAAGATAAAAAATTGCCCCTGTCCTGAATGATTGTGCATTCTAATGGAGGAGACAACATGGAAATAACTAAGTACATATAAGATACACACACACACATACATATACATTTACATATAAAGAGAAAGAGAGAGACTGAGAGAGAGAGCTGATAAAGGTACGAATATAATCTGAAAGAGGGAATCATTAGCTTCTGGGATGATGAGGAAAGGCCTCCTTCAAAAGATAAAATTTGAGCTGTCTTGAAGAAAATCTGGGAGACTATGAATCAGAAGTAAGATGGAAGGAGATGGGAGATGGACAGTCAGTATCCAAGGACCTGCAAGTAGGCCAGTGTACCTTGATCATAGAGTAAACCGAAAGGGATAAGGTATCAGAAAGCTGGAAAGGTATGAAGGGAATGTGTTATGAAGGCCCTTATATGACACACAGAGAGCTTTAGATGAGTAGGGAAGTGCTTAGTCAGACCTAGGAAGAACACCTTGTTAACCCAGTAGCATGTAGATTAGAATGGAGAAAGATTTGAAGCAGAAGTAAAGGGAATTTCAAGAGAAGACTCTGTCTTCCAGTGCTAATAGGATTTCTATGCAAAAAGAAACTCTACAACTTATAATATTAGAGACTTGCCAGAGAGTTTAAATAACTTGCCCCATGTAACAAAACTGGCATTCAGAGACAGATCTTGCATCTAAGGTCTCCATCTCTCAGTCTAGATTTTTTCACCTACTATGCCTCACCTGCCCTCCAGCAATGCTTGGAATGCCCTTCCTCCTTGCCTCTGACATGTACTTTCCCTGGCCTCCTTTGAGGAGGTTAGATTTCCACATTCTATAATCTTCCTGACCCCTAGTATGTCTATTTGTCTCCTATGTCATCTTACTGCTTATGAGTAAAACCATTTTTAAAATGTGGATTTTCTGCTATTGCTGAGTCACATTTGACTCTTCGTGTCCCCATTTGGGGTTTTCTTGGTGAAGATTCTGAAGTAGTTTGATATTTCATTTTACAGATGGTGAAATTGAGACAAACAAGACTAAGTGATTTTTCTCAGGCTCACACAGCTAGTAAGTACCTGATGCTGGATTTGAATCCATGAATATAAGTCTTCCTAACTCCAGGGCAGGCACTCTACCTACTGCACCACTTAGCTACCAATGGGCTTTCCACATAAATATTTAAGTGAATTACATCTAAGAATAATCTTAAATGAAATTTTCCCTCATTTTTCTGGTAGTAGAAGTTTAAATTTTAGATTGCTAATAAAAAGCTTAGAAGATGATATCTTGGATCTTTGCAAAAGAAACCATTCATTCTGTGTGGAGTCTCTTACAATGTAGGGAGTATCTGGGTATTGTTTCTATGAAAGACTTAAGAGCACCATATATGGAATGAGACGGGTTAGGTTTGAATCTTATTTCTTCTACTTTACATTGTGTGATCTTGGTCAAGTCACTTAACATATCTGAGTCTTTTTCCTTGTCTGAAAAAGAATGAGGAGATTAAACAAAATAATTTGTAAGGTTGCTCCCAGCTTTAAAACACCGATCCTTTGATTATTGAAAATAATCCTTCAGTCAGACTAATTTCTTCATGTTTAGTGGAATAAATACATAATTTGGAGCCAGAGAATTTGGGTTCAAATCTCAAATCTACTACTTACTGCCTATGCAGCAATAATCCCAAGTTTTACTTTCCTAACAATCCTCCCAATGATATTCCCATTTGACACATAGGAAAGTGAGAACCATGGAAGATTGATTGCCCATGTGGATTGCCATTCAGGTTAGTGGTAGAGCCCATACATGGCCCCACACCTCCCGAATGCTATTCCAGTATCATTTTAGATTAGCTGGGGAAAACAACTTGACCTCTAGCAAGCCAAATCTGGGCAAACTATACACAGTCTCCTACCTACAAATAAAGATAATAGAAACATTTTGTTGTCCTTTGCTGCCGAGTTCCGAATTTGTCTTCTATATCCAACAATCCTCGCTCCCATCACAATAGGTAGCAACCTCATGCCAGCTGTAGGTTCTCTGGCAGGTCTTTATTCTAACCTGTTCTCACAGCTGTATGAAGGCCTTCAGGTAAACAACATGGACCCACACAATCTCACACTCAAAAGATTCTGCGATGGTAACATTTATCTTGTACATGTTCCATTTATCTTTGGCAAAAAGCTTCAGCCCCAAACTATCTTAAGTGATCTCAAAAAGACAGTGATAAGTACCTTCCCCCATCATTACTGCTCCATTTTATCACAGTGGTGAGAGCGGTAATGGCGGTGCTAACCCCCATCAAGTCCATTTAACGGGGCTCATTTTCCAAAGCCACTCAATGCCTTGTGACAGTCTGGCCAAGCAGTATGAAAAGATCACTTAACCCCGATGATCTGAGGAAGACTCTGAGTGGAGGAAAGAAGGCCCTGCAGTCAGAGAGAGCCAGAGACAGGAGAGAAGGGGGGAGAAAGACCATTGATTTTATGACAAGGGGCAGAACTACTGTCAAAACCGAGCAGCACAAATTGAAGGAATGTTTCAATTAGCTGTTTGTAAGAAAAATTCCTGAGAAGTCAGGAGGCCCTTGGTTCTTCAGTGGCTGGCAAATACGAGTGTATATGAGTGTGGGTGTTTGTGTGTGTGTGCCTGTGTGTGCATACACATGCTCCCCCCCAACACACACACAAACTAAATAGATTGTTTTGTTTTGACTTGGGGGGGGGGATTAAACAATAAGAAGAAACTCAACAATTAAATAAAGGAGATATATTTTGGCTTCAGAGCAAGAAGATATTCTACATGATTCAGTGGACCTGTATAATTCCACCAGTTATTAAAGAAAAAAAAAGGCTTTAGAAGCAGGGCCAGCCAGTTTGTCATTTCTTTCTACCCTCCTGCCTGGTCATTTGGTTGCATGAAGTTGACAATCCCTGTACTAAACAACTATGCTTTCTGGTCATTTATCTTCTGTTCATTTTGTAATTGTGGAATGTGCTACTTAGTTATATGTATGGGTTAAGTGAGTAGATTTTTTAGTCTCCCCAAATATAGACAGAAAAGTCATGCTGTCTTTCTGTCAACGTGTCCTAAATATAATTATGTTTTCTCTCTATTTTTCCATCCAGGTGTATTCCAAATTCTCTTATTACTGGTGGGACATCACCATCCTCCCTATCACCAAGGTTTCAAGCCTCTGTGCCATCCATAACTTCTTTTACGCATTCTATAGATACATAGATATAAATACATATAGATATATACATATTTGTGTGAATAATCAGTTGATAAACTTTGTCAGTCCTATCTCTCTATCTATCAGTTGCAACCCATTATTTTCACTCAGTTAACAATTAGTTAAAATAGGAAGATACAAGATAGTGGTTTCCCGTCGTACCATAGCTATATCTCTAACTCAACCTACTCTCCCCCACCCCAGCATCAGTCTTCCCAGTAGTAGCATTGAAGTGCCCTGAGGTCTTATAGACCTCTGTCTTCTCCCTACTGTGAGTTGTCCTGGGGACTTTCCCCAACTAGAACTTGTGTCCTTAAGTCTGAAAATCTCTTCCTGGGTCTCCTCATCATCTTTATGTCCAAGATACATTTCCCACTCACCCCCACCTAGCAGTTCTTATCTAAAGCACCAGAAGTTGTAGTTATAGCTCAGCTGAGGGTTTTATGTCGTTAAGGAAACAGGGTTTTCGTTTCTTTTTTTTTCTTTTTAAGAAGGAAATCTTCCTTATGTATATTAAATATTTGCCTGAAGCTTTAAACAGAATATAATAGACATAATTTAACCTCTCATTTGTGTCTCAGGGTCACTGTCATGGAAGTCAACCCTTATGGTTCCATTCCATAACATAACAATGCCCAGGGGAATTATTGACGCTTATAAAGTCATTTGCTCTTCTAGCAAGTATTCCCCGGCTGCTTTGCATTTAGAATTTTTATGCCTGCTTTTGTTTTTGTTTTTTTTAGGTTTTCTATTTCCTCCTTTGTTTTCAATTTGTTCCTTGTTCCAACTGTGTCCCTTTTCGTATCTCTAGTAGCACCCCTCATGCTTTCAGATCCCTTCTTGCCTAAAGTTACTAATTTGCTACCACAAATTAGAACAGTAAGTAGGAAAACACATGACCAAGCAATTAGAATGTGTCTAAAATACAAGCAAATATTCTCTGAGGGAAAAGCAACAACTAAAATTTCCATAATATTGTAAGCACAAAGCACTTCCCTCAAAACAACTTTAAGAACTAGGTAATGCAAGTATGAATGTTCTAATTTTGCAAATGAGGAAACTGGGGCTTATGGAGAGAAGTGACTTTTTTTTTGCATTTTGGAGGGCAATTGGGGTTGACTTGCCCAAATTCACATGGCTAGTGTTTTTGTGTCTAGTGTCTGAGGCTGGATTTGAACTCAGGTTCTCCTGACTCCAGGGCCAGTGCTCTATTCACTGTACCACATAACCGCTCCGAGAAGTGACATAAGTACAGGGTTTCATGACTGGGTCTCATATTCTTCCCATATCCCAAATAATCTCAGATAAAGGACATGAAGTTTTGGGCACGAACTTTCTTGCCTTTATTTTGATTTCTCAGGAGTGGTTCTGATAAGGTCCCAGCTCTCAGTTGTGTCCCAGTTAGTTGAGCTTATCCAAGAAAGAGCTTTTGGGAAAATGAAGCATTTGTATCACTGCTGCTCTTGGTCTCATGCACATCATATTTGATATTGTTTCAAAATATTACACAATTTATTTGATGAGTCATTCCTGACAACAGCCCTGGGAATAAGGTTATAAAATACCTGAAGTACAGAGCAGTAGCACTCTGATACCCTGGGAATAGCAACCAATATAGAACAAATAACAAATAGTCAAAGGATTGATTTCTTGGTGGTGTATGAAATCATCTTTGAAGGGGATGCATTTGGGGAAGGTGAGTCCAACGGATTCAGATATTACAGGGAAGAATGTAACTGGTGTCATTAGACCTTTAAAAATGGAAAAACTCCAAGAGAGAAGGAATGATTGAAATCACCACAGATTTGATCAATTGCCTCCAGGCACAAGAATGAAAAACACTGACCACTTTTGTTTATAAAGTCAGTTGTAGTGTATTATTGTAACACTCAGGATAGACAAGACATATCTGAAGAGATAAATTGTCATTATGAACTACTCAGGTGCTTTTGGTGGTGGTCTGTATGCCACATTTGGGAGTTGGGATGATGTAGTAATCAGTTTAGAAATCAAAGAGTAATAGATCTGGAGCCAGAAGGTCAACCATCTCTTTCCATATGGGCCCAACTTTACTCTGCTTCTTGGGCTGCCCTGATAAAGCCCAGGTCACCTGGTCCAACTCCTCCATTTTACAGATGAGGAAACTGAGACATAGGGAGATTAAGTGACCATAGGTAGCAACCTTCAGAGACAGAATCTGACTTCAGGGTTAGGACTTTTATCCACTTTCTATGATATATCATGTCAGTGTGCATATGGGAGGAGGACTAGGTTCAAGGAAGTGTTACGGTAGCTTCCCTAGTCTTGCATGAGCTCATTTAGCACCTTTACAGAAGACTCCCACATCTATATGATAATCCTTAGATGTCCACCTGAGTGTCCACCCCACATCACTCAAAATCCATTTGTCATTTGCTACCCATATGATCTCAAGCAAATCACTCTGGGCCTCAGTTTCCTCATCTTTAAAATGAGAAGGTTGGGCTAGATATTCTTCAAGGTCCCTTCCAGTTCTAAGTCAATTTTTTTTATTAGCTCTAAGGTTCCTCCAACTCTAGATCTCTAATTCTATGCTCCTAACTGCTGTTAGGAAAGAACCATATCTCCATATGAATTAAGCTTCTAGTGGGTATAGTTACTAGAGTGCTGAACTGGACCTAAATTAGGAAGACCTAAATTTAAATCCTGATTCCCACACCTTTTAGCTATTGAACTTAGGAAAATCATTTATCCTCCCTGTGCCTCAGTTTCCTCATCTGTAAAATAAAAAAAAACTATCATAATATCTATAGGGTTGTTGTGAGGTTCAAATGAAACAACATAGATAAAAAGTTTTGTAAACCTGAAAACTATTTTATGAATTATGCTATTTGAGGTGTTCTCTAATTGGGGGGTGTTTCTATTTTAATCCTGATTTCTAGCTGTGGAATAAAATGCTTTGTCCTTTTCTCAAGGGATTTCAGGCATCAGCAGGAACAGGCAGGGTATATTCCCAGTGCTCCTGAAATCACCCCCATTAAGCAAGAACTTCTTCCTCTGTATGAAGGCAGCCCAGGAAACAGAGCAGGGTTGGGCCCATATGGAAAAGAGATGGTTGGTCTGATTGTTCTCGATGGAAAGAATCCATCAGCCTGAACAAAAGAGGGAAAGCACAGGTAAATGAGAGTCAGGCCATGGGTAATGAGAGATGATCAGAGCCAAGCCCTTGCTAAGCACAGTTGAGAAACTGCAACTAGCATCATTCCAATTTCATTAAAATGAAACTCAAATTGGTTATTTGCCAGGGGAAAAGTTGTTGACCTAAGCCGTCATCTGAAGGAGGAATATTTTTGACTATACAAAGTAAAGTCTGGGCAAGGAAAAGGATCAACTGAGACTGAACCAGGAGAAAAACATGTAATAATGTTAATCTTATGAAATCAATTTTGAAAAACCTAAGAACTGTTCATCAATGTGATCAATGCAATGATTAACCATGATTCCAGTGGACTAATGGCATTCTCTACTACTCACCTCCCATGAGACAGGTGATACAATTAAAATACATCATGAGACATACATTTTGGATAGAGATAATAAGATGAAAATTCGTTGTCCTTGATGATGTATGTTTGCAACAAAGGCTTAGTTTTTCTATTTTCTTCAGCATTAGGGGAATGGAAGTAAAAGAAAAAAGTGGTTGAGGAAAGTTAAAATGGAAAAAAATGAAAAAGGGGGACAAAATGTGTGCTTAATTTCTTTCTTTTCTAAATGTACTTATTTTTAGTTTTCAACATATCATTTCCACAAGACTTTAATTTATAATTTTTTCTCTCCTTTCCCCTACCCCCACCCCAAAATAGCAAACCTACTGAATACCCCTTCCCCCAATCTGTTCTCTCTTACATCCTCCCTCATCACATCCCTAATTTTCTAGTAGGGCAAGATGGATTTCTATATCACAGTACCTGTATATCTTATTTACTAGGTACATGTAACATGGATTAAAATTTGTTTTTTGAGACTTTGAGTTCCAGAGTCTTTCCCTTCTTCCCTCCTTACCCACCCCCACTGAGAGGACAAGCATTTCAACATAGGTTGTACATGTGTAGTTATGCAAAACATTTCCATAGTAGTTACATTGTGAAAGACTAACTATATTTCCCTCCATCCTATCCTGACCCCCACTTATTCTATTTTCTCCTTTGACTCTATCCCCTTTTAAAAATGTTTGCTTCTAACTACCCTCTCCTCCAATCTGCTCTCCCTTCTATTATCCCCTCTCTTATCCCCTACCCCCTTATTTTCCTGTAGGGTAGATACCCATTTGAGCTTGTATGCTATTCCCTCCTTAAACTAAATTAAAAAAGAATAAGGTTGTCCCATTCCCTTTCACCCTCCTGCTCTTCCCCTCCATTGTAACAGTTTTCTCTTGCCTCTTATATATGAGATAATTTACCCTAATCTATCTCTCCCTTTCTCCTTCTCCTAATAAATTCCTCTATCACCTCTTAATTTTATTTTTTAGAAATTATCTCTTCATATTCAACTCATCCTGTACCCTCTGTCTATGAACATATGAACATACATATGCCCACACATATATATTTATATACACATACACCCTCCTATACATATATGTATATATACATATATTATATATATATATATACATATATATTTCCTTCAACTACCCTAATGCTGAGAAAAGTCTTATGAGTTACAATTGTTATTTTTCCATGTAGGAATGCAAATAGTTCAACTTTAATAAGTTCATTATGGATTCTTTTTCCCTTTTACCTTCACATGCTTCTCTTGCTTCTTGTATTTGAAAGTCAAATTTTCTGTTCAGCTCTGTTTTTTTCATCAAGAATGCTTGAAAATCCTCTATTTCATTGATTGACCATATTTTCCCCAGAAGCGTCATACTCAATTTTTCTGGGTAGGTGATTCTTGGTTTTAATCCTAGCTCCTTTGACCTTCAGAATATCATATTCCAAGCCCTTGATCCCTTAATATAGAAATTGGTAGGTCTTATGTTATCCTTATTGTGTTTCCACAATACTCAAATTGTTTCTTCCTGACTACTTGCAGTATTTCCTCCTTGAACTGGGAACTCTGGAAGTTGGATATAATATTCCTAGGAGTTTTCTTTATGGGATTTTTTAAAGAGGCAATTGGTAAATTCTTTCAAATTCTTTTTTTTTTTTTGCATTTTTGGAGGGAAATTGGGGTTAAGTGACTTGCCCAAGGTCACATGGCTAGTTTTTGTGTTAAGTGTCTGAGGCCGGATTTGAACTCAGGTTCTCCTGACTCCAGGGCCAGAGCTCTATTCACTCTATTCACCTAGCTGCCCAAAATTTTTTCAATTTCTATTTTGCCCTCTGTTTCTAGAATGTCAGGGCAATTTTGCTTGATAATTTCTTGAAAGATGGTGTCTAGGATCTTTTTTTTTTTATCATGGCTTTCAGATACTCCAATAATTTTAAAATTATCTCTCCTAGATCTATTTTCCAAGTCAATGGTTTTTCCAATGAGATATTTTACATTGCCTTCTATTTTTTTCATCTGTTTGGATCTGTTTTATAGTGTCTTGATTTCTCATGAAGTCATTTGCTTCCAATTGCCCCAGTCTAATTTTGAAGGAGTTATTCACTTCACTGAGTTTTTGAAATTCCTTTTTTGTCTGGCAAATTTGGCTTTTTAAGGCATTCTCCTTATTGGCTTTTTGGGTCTCTTTTGCCATTTGAGTGAGTCTATTTTTTAAGATGGTATTTTCTTCATTGTATTTTTGCATATCCTTTAGCAGGCTCTTGACTCACTTTTCATGACTTTCTTGCATCATTCTCAGTTTTCTTCCCAATTTTTCCTCCACTTCTCTTTACTTGATTTTCAAAATCCTTCATTAGCTCCCACATGGCCTGTAACCAGTTCACATTTTTCTTGAAGGTTTTTGATTCAGGAGTTCTGACTTTGCTGTCTTCCTCCCACTCTATGCCTTGATCCTATTTGTCCCCAAAAAAGGATTCTCTGGTCTGTTTGTGCTTCCTCTGCTTGCTCATGTTGCCAGCCAATTACTTGACTTTTGAGCTCTTTGCCACAGTAGAACTCTGCTTCCAGAGTGGAGAGAACTATGTCCCAAATTGTTGGGGTTTTCACAGTTGATAGAGCTATTAGTTGGGTGCCCCCTCTGAAGCCCCCACAAGCTCTGGCTCACACAGCCCAGGACCACCACTCAAGACTTCGATCCAGATCCAAGCAGGTTAAAGTAAGAGCGATTACACTCTGAATGGTCACTTGGTCCCCTATAATCTGCAGGCCAGGTGCTCCTGAGGCAGCCATACTGCAGCAGCTGGAGCCCCTCTACCACTTCTTGCCCTGGGGACAGGAACCAGGCAGAGCTCTTCTGTCCCCTGCCCCTCCCCTGTCCTCTGTGTTCTAACAGAATTTCACACTGACCATTTACTTTGGCTTTGGTGTTTATGAGTTGAGAAATCTGGAAATCACCACAGTTGCTGATGATTCACTCTCCTGATGTCTGGTCTAGATGCTGCTGGTCAGGGTGCCCTAGGGCCAGAACAATGTAACTCACGTGGAACTGCACTTGGCTCCCAGTTCAGTGTGACCCTTCCTGTCCCCCTGCCAGGCTGCCTTCAGCAGGAGATTTCTCTCTGTCACTTTGTGTGTTCTGTAGCCCTAAAATTTGTTTAGAGTCATTTTTTTTACATGTATTGGAAGTGATTGGAGTGGGAGCTCACACCAAGTTTGTGCTTCTACTCTGCCATCTTAACTCCACTCCTGTGGTTAATTTCAGCTAAATAATGAGTAATGTTTTGGAAAAGGCAAATATTAATCATTTCTTAGAATAGTTCATTCATTTAACACATATAGGTCAATAACAACCAATATTTTTAGAGAGTTTTAAAATTTACAAGGTGATTTAAACACATTATCTCATTTAAACCTCTCACCATGTGAGGCAGCAAGGCACTGTGGGAGCTGCTATGGATCCCATAAAGATGAGTGAGACCCAGCCAGCACCTGCTCCCAAAAAGTAAACAGTGTGCAGGAGATATGTACATGAATAATGGTAATGCAGGGCAGAATGAGAAAGTTCATACAAAAGATACAAACAGTAACATTAGTTCAGAGGGAAAAAAATCACTTCTAGCCAAGAGGAAAATTCTTTGGGTGAATCCAACTCTGTTGTTTTCTTTTCAAACTGTTTGGCATGTGTAAACACAGCCTGACTCTGCTGATATTTTGCAATATCTCCTGTACATCTCACAAGACTAGATAAATATTATACTCCCAACCCTATAGATTATCTTGTGAAGTCATTTTTCTAATCCTTTGTAGCACTAAGAAAGGATAGCTAGAAAAATTATCTCATGTCTTGCCTTATGAGATAAGCTAAAGAAAAATTTTAGTCACTAGAACCTGTAATCACATCCAAATGTCATCAGTTAATTGATTAAATTTTGGTTATTTCATCATGAGTGGCATATTGAATAGGCAGACACTTTACAATGAGTAATATTAACCATGGTAACCTTGCATTGGTCACTGGAATGAGCCAAATTATTGCATCAACCTTTCCTCAGCTGAATAGTTTTTTCATCATCTACTAAGAATATTTCAACCTTCAGTAGAATAGGATAATCTAGTGTAGACTATAATCTCCCAGTAAGGACTATTAGTACTAACACATTAAGGACTATTTTTCGTTTGTGTCTCCAGGAGCTAACACAGTATGTGGCATTTACTAGGTGCTTAATAAATGCTTGATGGTTAATTGTGATGATTGCACTATGGTTTTTAATGAATCAAGGGATTTAAAGGTTTTAGAGGACTGCATGAATAAATAATGGGACACGCCCACCAGCAAATTGGATCCTATACTAGGATATACTAAGAGACCACATGCTCCAGACCAAAGAAGATGGAAGTCCCACTATATGTTTCCCTGATCAGAACACGCTGAGAATTGTAGTCAGTCCTAGGTGTGTCATTTTGGGAAGGATATTGGCAAGTTAGGGTATGTATCTAGAGGATAGTATATAGGAACATTTTATAAATCTTATTTCATTTGATCCTTACAACAACACTGGGAAGTAGACAATATTAATATCCTCTCTGTTTTACAATTGAGGGAACTGAAGCAGAGAGAGGTTAAGTGATTTGCCCAAGGTCATATAACTACTAAGTTTCTGATGCTGGATTTGAGTTCATGTCTTCTTGACTCCAGACTCCACTTTTTATCCAAAACATCACCTAGCTTCATAGTCCTTTCTCTTTTTCTTTTTTTACATTAAGCCAAGAGGACCCAGAAATGTAATCATGTTGTTTCACCCACATTTCTCTAAGATGCATTTGATCTTTCCCAGATTTCCTCATTTTCAATGTATTCCAACACACTCAATCTGTCCCTTTGGGATTTTTTATTCCTACCAACCCAGATGAACACTTATTCATGAAATGTGTATGAATAATATGTTGGCTTCCAATGGTCCATTAAGTAGCCTACTGCATGAGTTTGCATCACTTAATCCACCTGAGATCATGGATTCTCACTGCAAAACAGGCTGCATATTAATAAAAGCTTGGCAAATAATGGGAACAATTATATCCATCAGATCATTTGGAGAACTCCTCTCTACATGTGGAGGGAGAACCAAACTAACTAAAAGAATTTTAAAATGTCTATTTTGCGAACTGATTTATTTGTATTCATATTCTGACTGCTGCATTACTATAGAATTTTGTGCTTAATATATACAGTTTTCTAAAGTGCTTTGGTCTGAAAGGAACTGTCGAAATGGAAACTATCATTATTGCTTCATGCCTTGTTTTTTTTCTACAGCCTTTTCTATTGGAAGAAAACACAAATATATCGCTCAACACCACAGAGAGTGTGGTGCTTTTACTACGCACAAAACAAACCCACATTAAGGTTTACTTTTTAACATTTACTGACAGATATTATTATATTCATGCTATATTCCTTCTGTATGTTATCTTTCTGAAGAAGACAAATAAAAATGTCTCAGTGATCTTCAATATTCTGACTAACATTCAAATGAAGAGAGATTCTCTTGCATCAGTGAGATAGCAGACTGCTGAACCAAACTTGGCCAATGTCATGGCATCATTCAGCCTTAGGACTAGAAGGATCTGAATGACCCTTGGCTTTGGGTAACATAGTACCAAGTATGCCACTGTCCTTACAGTAAACTGATTTGGATATGGATCCAAATGCTAGCTTTATCATTTTCTAGATGACTCTGGACATTCGTCTTCCTCTCCCTGAGCCTTAGTTTCCTCATCTGTAAAATGGTAATAATCATTCTTGTCCTGCCCAATTCACAGGATTGTCAGAAAGAAAGTGCTTTGTCAACCCTCAAGCACTCACTATACAGACAAGAAATATTGTTATTAGATGCCTAAATCATGCCAGAGAGGCACAGCTTTCCTGTGTATCTTATTCTACCATCTAAAAACTCAGGCAGTTTGGAAATCTCTCCTTATGTCCTACTAGCTCAAGTTCCCTCTGCTACAATTTAAGCATTATTTGCACCTGTTCTATCCTGAGTAATGATGTGGAACAGCTAGCCATCATCCCTAGAAAAAAGGGCTTTGTATTCTTGATGACAATTATTAAATCTCAGTACTGTTTCCCATTCTCCAGGCTAAATCATACCAATTTCCTTTACTATTTTTTCCACAGATCCTTTTCCAATTTCCTCCATAATTGTGCTCATTCACCTTGAGGCCTTCTCAGAATTCTCCACATCTTTCAATTGTAGAGCCTGCAACTTAGCATAGCTGTCGGTAAGAGGACATGAATGATGAGGGGTGTGTTTGGGGAAAATATCATGGGATCCTCTGTTCTTTGGGGTACTATTTTATGTAATTGTGACATCTAAATTTCCTAAGGTTTGAAGTTTTATTTTGTTCTTTTTTTGTTTGGTTGGGTTTTTTGCTTTTTGGAGGGAGTAAGGCAGGGCAATTGGGTTTAAGTGACTTACCCAAGGTCACATGGCTGTTATGCATTAAGTGTCTGAGGCCAGATTTGAACTCAGGCCCTCCTGAATCCAGGGCCAGTGCTCTATTCACTGAGCCACCAAGCCTCCCCCAGGTTTGAAGTTTAAAAAAAATGATAGTAAGAGACCTAGAAAAGGATGAGAATAGTTGAACTTTAGATGTAGAGCTAGCCAGAAGGGAAAATATAAAAACGAGGTAAGTAATTTAAAGGAAAAAGTATAGAATATTTCATTTGGATGACATTCAAGGTTATTGGGTTGATCTTTATTATCCAATTTAGCTGTCATTTCTACCTCACTGATACTCTCTTTAAATAGATATTATGAAATGACTACCTTTCCAGGTACCTTATTTGGGGGCTTCTTTGATTGTAAGGAAATTCTTTCTTATATGGAGCCAACATCTCCCTTTCTGGTTAATCCACTCATTCATTGGTCCTTGTTCCCAGTCATATTATTCAGTGATCACATTAATGCATGCCTCAGGGTTTCCAATATTCATAATTTTGAGGAACTCACAGCATAAACCAAGATGGTGTCCACTGGTGGAAGTTCTGCTGTAGTATACCACAATACAAAAGCCCATATAATGGTGCACCAGCATAAACAGAAATGATGGCCAGAAGCCCATGAGATAGTATAGCTGGTTTTGCCCTAAACTCATAGTGTACTTGACCCAAGATATATTAATGGTCCTGGAACTGCTATGTTCCCTTCATAGTTCTTCCTTAATCATTAGGGCATTGATCTTACCTTTGCTCCTGGCATTTTCCTATCTCTGACTTACCTGGCTGAAACCCCCTAATGAAATGGTCAATAATAGGTAACATTTATGTTTGAATCTTTATGTATACATTGTATCATTTGATTCTTTCAATGACCCTGTGAAGTAGGTACTGTTATTATTTCTGTTTTACATATGTGGGAACTGAGTCTTAGAGAAGTTGAGAAATGCCTAAGGTGGGGGGGGGAATACAAAAGGGGGATTATAGAACTAGTAAGTATCTAAGGAAGGACTTGAATCCAAGTCTTCTGGACCCTGAGCTCTAGCCACTACACCATGCTGCCACTCTAGGTCACTTTGACCATTAAATGATTACGGATTTGCACTTAGTTACTTTTAAATTATTCCAGGGTCTTATAACTAAAGGTATTTCTACCAGTACATACTTAAAGCTCAGGTTGGTCTCTTTGTTCATCAAGGTGCCAGGGCTCTGGCTCCAATTCTACCCCCTAGATTAGCAAGAAGAATGAAGAATTCATTGAAAGAATTCTAGAAGTTCATTGAAGAGAAGAAAAAGCTCTTTGAGTAGCATAAAGAAACGTGACCTTTTCAGGCTATTGTAAAGGTGAAGAAAGAAATGTCTTCCCCCTCAAACTTCCATTTGCTAATTTGATAATCATATTATCTATTCTTATATCAAAGTCACTGATAAAAAATGTTGTATAGCATAGGGCCAAATAAAGATCCCTAGGGTACTACCATGAAGGTCTCCTGCCTATGCTGACATTAATAACTATTGATGGAGTTCAACCATTCAATCACTTTCAAATTTATCTAATTGTACTATCATTCACCACTTTTTATTACCACATTTTCCACAAGAAAAACATGAGATACTTTATGATATGCTTTGCTAAAATCAACATCAACTGTACCAACAGTACTCTTCTAATCTACCAGGGCTTTTTCGCTCTGTCAAAAAAGGAAATATGTTTACTATGTTTTTGATGATAACATTATGATTCTCTGTGATTACTACATAGTTTTGAGATGCTCTCCGACATTATCTCTAAAAATCCATTCTATCATTTTACCAGGAATAAAGTCAAGTCTATGGGCCAATCATTGGCAGACTATTCTCTTCTCATTTTCAAAAACTGGTATGTTGCCCTCTCTCAAATCTGTTGCATGATTTCCCATTCTCCATGATTTTTCAAGCATAGCTGACAGTGGTTCAGCAATTCCATCCTCATTCTTTCTGTAGTAGAGGATGATACTTGATGTCATAGGCATAGGTCATATGAGTCAAGTAGGTGACTTAAATTTATCAAGGGCAATTAGATTCCTTCTTATTAGGTTGTTATTTATATTGGTTATCAACTCCCTATTAGCCATTTTTTTGTTCTAATTTTTCTTCTGCAATGATTAAAACACTACTTTTTTAAAATAGTGGGCTCCCGGCCAAGACAGAGCACTGTTAATGAAGGCAAGTAAAATATGACCTGGAGTCCCACAGCTTGAAGTCAGGAAAACCTTGGTTTAAATTAATCAATAAATCAACTGAGTATTTATCAAGAGCCTACTAATGCCTCAGGCATTTGCAAGCAATGTGATCAGAGAAGTTATTTAACCTTTCTGAGGCTCATTTTCTTCATCTACTTTTCACTTCACTCCCTTCCATCCATTCCACAATCCAGTGACCCTGGTCTTACTGTTCCTCAAACAAGATACTCCGTCTCCCTACTCTCTCCTTTTTTTCCTTTGCTGTCCCCTGTGTCTGGAATTCTCTCCTTCCTCATCTTTTCCTTCTGGTTTTCCTGACTTCCTACAAGCCTCAGATCAAGTACCAATTTCTGCAGAAAACTTTTCTACAGACATCTTCTACCCCTCACTCTAGTGCCTTCCTCTGAGATTATCTTTAATTTACCAATTAACAACCATTATATATAAATGCTTGCTTCCATGCTGTCTCCTCCATTAGAAAGCAATCTCCAAGAGAGAAGAGACAGTTTGCCTTTCTTGATATCTCCAGTGTTTAGCACAGTGCCTGACAAATACAAAACAATTCATTAATGCCTATTGATCAGTTGATAGATTTACTATTAAATGGGAAAAACGATACCCACAGTATCTACCTCACAAAGTTGTTGTGAGACTAAAATGAGAAAATATATTTAATATTCTGAGTGTGTGTATAAGTAGAAAGATATGTTATTTATATATTATTTGTATACATATATAACGACATATGTTATATGTTGTGTAATTATATAATACACACCATATTATATATGATATATGCATTATAATTATACATGAATATGGTTATATACATATATAACATATTGCCTTCATGTCATATTTGTGATATTTAGGTATAATCTAATCTATATCACATATATAATGTATGATATGATATATGTTATTTATATATGGGTATGTATTGATATATATACACATCAGTTATATTTTTTTAAAGTTGGCCAAATCTAATGATATTAAAATTTAATGTGAAAATATAACTTCCTGAAATTGGGTGAAAATATCAATTTTAAAAGTATAGAATGGGGAGCCATGGCTAGATAAAAATCAATGTGAATGCAATCTGGAGGCTTTAGGGAAAATGCAAGCAAAATGTGAGTGAACAGGGTTTTATGGCTTCCAAGAAAGGTAGTGTGACCTTAGGGTGAATTTAGGTAGGCATAGTAGTCAAGATGATGATGATAATGATAATGGTGGGGGTGGTGATGATGATGATGA